>NC_034593.1:123382633-123412297 GCF_900095145.1 Mus pahari | reverse complement strand
TGTATATATATATATATATATATATATATATATATATATATATATATTTGCTTTTAGATTTCTAGTTACAGGCAGCAAATTTTGTTTCCCTTTGGGCTTTAGCACACTCTGTTTAAAGATGCTAAAAAGTCTTGCAAGGATTTTACTACAGCTTTTTAAGAATATGAAGGATACTAAAGAAAAGGTTGCTTGCTTTGCTAGAATATCAGTGACCATATTCTACCCCAGTGTAAGGTGGAATGTCTTAAACATTAGCTATTGGTCTTAGTATGCATGCTATTTATTGAGAAATGGGAGGTTCTTAACTTTCATCTTACAGGGTTAAAGACCAAACAAGTGGCTAAAGCCACAATTAGCTCTCAGCTGGGCAGTTTACTATCCTCCACTGATCTCCATGCCTTGCTAATTGTTCCTGATCAAGTTGTTCTACACAGGAAAGGCAGTGTGGACTTTCTAAAGGGACTGTCTGATCCTCCTTACTCCTAAGAACTCAGTTATTCCCTATTATCATCCGCATGGTGTGCTCTGCATGCTTGTCAAAGTCTTTTCCTACAAACAACTCCTCCCACTCTGGTCCCACCTCTTCCCCCATCTCAACTTCTTGCAGAATGAACTTATCATGTGGAGTCACTTTCAGGTCTCCGGCCAGCCTGTGGCTCTACCTGGACCTCTGCATGTCACTTCCTTCTTTGAGACTTCCTTCACGAATACCATCACACACCTCTGTCTTTTTCTTCTAGTTTAGAGGATACATGCTCTTGAAACCTTCCCTGAAACTAATCTTTTCTTAGGTCTCCCCTACATGTTTGTTCTTAAGTCATATTAAGGTGTTTTAACTATATGTTTAAGCTCTTGTGTTGCCAGTTGATTACAATTTAAGGTTCTGTTTTATATTATATCTAAAATATTTAGTATATTCTAAATATCTAAGAAATTCTAGAAGAATGAAACATAAGAAAATACTTTAAATAGTGTTAGTAACTATATTAAATGACAAAAAAATTGACAGTCTTTCAAGCCACAAGGAATTCAAACAGAGCCAGACAAAGCTAATGTAAAAATCTAGGACAACAAAAAAAAATTCCATCTTAAATGTTTCCCACTATTGTCACCATAACCATGGATACACACCTACTCAGGGTTTTTTAAAAAGATGTTATTTCTTAGAAAGCAGTCTTTAAAATGATGGTACAAAATGGTTGTTTTCAAGTACAAATAATTGATGAATATTTAAAACGTTTTAACAAAATTGTTATAATTTTTGACCTCAAGGGATGGTCCCCTTTCCTGAAGGTCCCACTGATTCTCACGTAATGATCTGATAGGATGCCTGCCATCCATACCTGAGAAGTTGGTACAGCGGTCATTCTCCTGACCGCAGCTCTTAAGGTCCTCTGGTTCACCAGCAGGTGCTTTGACCATGAGGACGTTCTCCTCTGATTCCACATGTAGCAAGTGACAGTCTTGCTACTGTCACAAATGCTAGTCTCTCATTTATTTAACAAATATTTTTTGGAATGCCAGTCATGCTGTCTTGTATATACTTGGGGAGTTGCCCGTGAACATAAACAGACTAAAGTCTTGCCTTTCTAGACTCATATTCTAGCAAGAGTAGAATGAAGTGGCGTTTAAAGCCAATTTTCAAAGCACTTATATAAGGAGTCTCTGTATGCTTAGTAAATGCCACATTCTGCAAAACACAAAATTCAAGCAATTGGAAATATGTAGATGCAATATTAAATGTGAAAAAGCTAGAAGACAAAATTACATAAATAGCATGATAACCAAGTTTGTAAAAAGCAAATATAGAAGAAGCATACACAGATATAGCCACAGGTCAGAGATAGACAGGTGGGTAGATGGATGGCTAGAGAGATGGATAGATGGATGGATAGACAGAAGGATAGATAGATGGGTAGACAGGTGGATAGATGGATGGATAGAGAGATGGGTAGATGGATGGATAGAGAGATGGATAGATGAATGGATAGACAGATGGACAGATAGATGGGTAGACAGATGGATAGATAGATGGGTAGACAGATGGATAGATGGATAGAGAGATGGGTAGATGGATGGCTAGAGAGATGGATAGATGGATGGATAGACAGATGGATAGATAGATGGGCAGACAGATGGATAGATAGCTGGGTAGACAGATGGATAAATGGATGGATAGAGAGATGGATAGATAGAGGGCTAGAGAGTTGGATAGATGGATGGTTAGACAGGTGGATAGATGGAGGAACACAGAGCATCTAGATATACACTAATGATTACCAGTATTATCTTTAGGGTGAGGTTACTAATATCATTTATTTTCATTTTAATCTTTTCTGTACTTCCTAAATTTTCATAATGAATACATTATTAGTAGAAGATGGATACTACACTGTATTCTTTAAATGCAAACCAAAATAGCTGAGGTTCAGCTTTATGCGTAATTGATGGAATCTAGAGACAACCAAGGCATTCTTCAATAGAAAACAGCTATCAAATGAGATATTATTCAGTGATTAAAAATGAATTATCAAGGCACAAAAAAGTCACCGAGGGAACATAAGACATGTTAACTAACAAATGAAAGCAGCTCATTCAAAAAGGCTACATACAGGGCCAACAAGATGGCTCATCAGTGCATGAACTTGACGCCAAGCCTGGCAACCTGAGCTCCATCCCCAGTCCCGCAGGGTGGAAAAATAGAACCAACTCCACAACTTGTCTTATGATCTCCACATGTGCACTATAGTGTGCACATGTACACACACACAGAGACAAACACACACATAGACACACACTCATACAGACAGACAGACACACATACACACACACACACACACACACACACACGCACATAGATATACACACACTCAGAAAGACAGACAAATAAAATGGAAAGAAAAGAAAAGGCTGCATACTGCACAATTCTAACTAGTGGATATTCTAACTATAGAATCTTACCTAGTGAAGAATTCTCATCCTGGGAAAGATAAAACCAGATCAGGACGTCTAGAGAAGAAGAGAAAGAGGGATTGGTAAGGGTAAATAGAGCACAGACACTTGGTGAAACCATTCAACATGATACTGTACTGTTGAAAACCTGAGGTTATAGATCATCTAAACCTTAATATCAAAGTGAAACATGACCTTTACTATAAACTATAGACAAATTAACAGCAATAGGCCTGGCTGACTGTGATGTCACGCATGTGTAACCCTAGTGCTTAGGAGATTGAGACAAGAGTGTCAGTTCTAAGCCAGGCTGAGAAGTATACTCTGACGTCATCATCATCATCATCATCATCATCATCATCATCATCATCATGTAACCAATATGTCGAAGTAATGAAACTTGTAATAAAGCAGGTAACTTATATCTTTCTACCCTTTTAAAACCAACTTAAAGCTGCTTTAAAAGATTTTTTGTTAAATTTTTTGATTGTTATTCTTAAGTAATTTCCTAAGAAATGACAGATGGTAAAAATAAGCACGGTGTTTATTTTTATGTTTGCTGTTTATTCCATGAGCAATTACACCAGTAAGTAGTATGTTTTTAGAGGAGTCATCCCATGCCGTTTCATGGTTTTTGCAGATTATACAAAAGGTGATTGGGACTCACTCTCAGGCAGCTAAGGAAGATGATGGGGACACTAACAGTCATCTGAGGGCTCCCTGGGGTGGAGAAAATGTATTACCAACATAGCTTCTTCCTCTCACAGCTGATAAGCTATTGCTGGCTTTGACAGGAAGAACCAAGTTCTTTATTGTTATTATTATCATCATTTCTTTTTAAATTTATAATATAATTACATATATTATTTTCCTCTTCCCTTTCTTCCTTCGAAACCTTCCCATGTTCCCTTCCACGCTCTTTCAATTTCATGGCTTTTTTCATTACTTGGTGTGTGTGTGTGTGTGTGTGTGTGTGTGTGTGTGTGTGTGTGTGCATGTGTATGTGTGCACATGTGTGTGTTCCTGTTCCTAACTACATATATATATAACCTGTTGAGTCTGTATAACGTAACCTGTAAGTGCATCTTCAGAGCTGACCATTTGGTATTAGATAACCAGTTGGCGTGCTCTTCCCTGGGTAAAGCCATTTCTCCCAGCATTCCTCTGCTGCCTATGATTCCTTGAACCGTCTCCCATCCATACTAACACGTCTACTGTTGTCCTTGTTTGACTCATCTTTAGAAGTCATGTTGGTGAGACCTCATGGGTGCAGCTACTGAAATTCCTAGGAAACATAATCTCACAGAAACTCCCTGTTCCTCTGGCTCTTAACATCTTTCCCCACGCTCTCCCGCAATGGTTCCTGAGCCTTAGGGGTGGACGTATCTGACCGATGAGTAGACTGAGGCTGAGCTCCACAACTCTTCATTCTCATCATTGTGGGCTTTCATGATGTCTTTATCTGTGGCAAAGAGAAGTCTCCTTGCGGAGGGGTAAAGGCTGCACTTATCTGTGAGTATAAGGACAAATATTTAGAATGTAGTTAGGGATTATGCTGGTTTAGTAAACTGGTTGTTAAGTTCTCCGGGATTCATGACTTCATTAGCCTTGGGTAGCTGGTGAGGTTTCCAGCACCAGGCATGGTTTCCCTCCTGTTGATCTTACGTCCAATTAGAGACTGTTGGTTACCACCAAGGTGTACTACTATACCCTTAGGGTTATTGTGTTAACTGGTCGTTGTTGAGGTTCATGGGTGTCCTAGCTAGGTAGGACTGTTGCTTGCTCTCTCCCTTTGAGAACATGCATGATGTCTTCTCATACCATGAGTGCTAGTCCTCAGGATGGAGGCCTTCAGGTCAGATCCAGCTATGGGCCCTGCCACTGAAGCACGTGGTGTCCTCTGCATTAGGGACTTGCCCTCTATCTCTTAGGGGAACAACCCAAGGGCAATAGCAATAGACTGTATGTTTGGGGAGTGTCTTGGACAATCCTGAATGAAAACTCAAAAGAGGGACTGTGTCCAGTATTGAAGTGTTTATTAGATGGTCTTTGGCTCTTGGAGGGAGTATTGTCCACCCAGATAGGAAATTTTCATTTAAAATATATATGGATATTTATGTATGAATTTACGTGTGTTACATATATTTTAGGGAGATAATCTGATTACTTATGATGTTTTCAAACAACTCCACTGTTGCCTTCCCTCCCTCCCTCCCTCCCCCATTTTCCCGTGTTCCTGCTTAGATCACTAGTAAGCTGCTGTTCCCGACTCTATTGTTTCCCCACCCAACACCTACCCTGGCAATGGTCCCTGATTTACCTCCCTGGTTTCTGGAGTTCCTCGTATTATCTACTCAGAGGTGAATATTTGGAGCTAGGCTCCTCCAATGACAGAGTGTACACAATGTTTGCATTTCTGGGTCTGGGTCACCTCTTTCACTTGGATCTTTTCTAGTTCCAGCCATTTACCTGCGAAGTTCATGGTTTGGTTTGATTTTTTACAGCTGAGTAGTACTCCATAAAGTACATGTGCCATATTTTCATTAGCCATTCATCATTTGGAGGACACTTGAGTTATTACCGTCTCCTACCTATTGTGACTAGAGCATCAGTGAAAACAGCTGAGCAAGCATCTGTGGAATAGGATATGCCACCACTGTGAATATACAATGTAACACCTGTACCCCAGGATCTTTCACTGGCGCCTAATGCTTTTCTACTCCAACCCAGGATAGAAGTAGGTGTGTCGTGAAAGGATCCCTCAGTCCTGTCCCTTACCTTGTAGCCTAGAACACTTGGCTCACCGGTTTCCTACCACTATCATTCACTGTGGTCATGAAGCCGTACAAAACACGAAAGTGAGCATATTAGAGAGATTAGACAATGGATCAGTTTCCCAAGGTGCTCTATGATTGGGTTCCTCCAAATCCTGAACTAGGAGCCTGGGTTCACAGACCAGACTGTCTGTGAGCCCTTTTGAAACCCTTCCACTGTGGGATCAGTGAAGTGAAGAGTGAAGATGGAGTGCCGCCAGTGAAGGCAGGTGCCTTACACACCCTCAACTCCAAATAGGTACTCGGTGCTCTTGCCCAGAGAAGGCTCAGAACTTCCAGATCCAGCCCTCTGGTCTACTGCTTTCTCTGCAGCTGCACATCCTTGCCCCAGGCCAACAGCATCCTCAGGTCTGGATCAAATAGACTTCACCTGTCTCTCTGTGGGAGCAGGAATGCAAAGCATTTGTCTGATTCCTCGAGGCTCAGACCCATCTGTGCATTCTTTTACATGAAGACTGGAAACTGTTTCCTTCCCACACCATATTTAAAGAGGATTTCTGGTTTCCATTCTGCTGAATTCCCCCTAGTACCCATGGATAGCAAGTGGAAACTCCAGCGGCAAGGCAGGGTCTGTGAGCAAAGTCAGTAGAATGGAGGAGGTGGGTGATGTTCTCCTGCCCTTTTCTTTTTGCTTCAAGCTGGTTAAAACAAGTTCACATACCTCTCTCAAGTTCTCATCTGAGATTAAAGGCTCAGATTTTTAAACAGTGCCTTGGGCTTTGCCTCAAGAAGAAGAGCAGCCGTTTTGGGGGAAGAAAGGATGGGGTGGGGGGGGCACTTCTCCTTTCATCTCACTCTCTACCTTTATAAATTCAGGAATTAAAAATAGGGGAGCTGCCGGGCATGGTGGTACACGCCTTTAATCCCAGCACTCCGGAGGCAGAGGCAGGCAGATTTCTGAGTTCGAGGCCAGCCTGGTCTACAAAGGGAGCTCCAGGACAGCCAGGGTTATACAGAGAAACCCTGTCTCGAAAACCCAAAAACAAAAAACAAAAAACAAAAAAAAAAGTGTGTGGCGGGGAGCTTGTCTGGCTATTCAAGTTCCACAAATTTTCCCCTGATTTAACAAAATGTTTTAAGGGAATGATTTGAGGGTTGGGTTGCATATGCTTGAGCTCAATGCCACTGCTTATTAAATAAGAGAAATTGATCTTCTACACCGATGGGTCTTTTCTGAACAAGACAGTGCACTAAAACTCAGAGCTCAGAGCTAGCATCAACTTTGATGCTTCTTGGACCACATTTCTTTGACTCACCGACTGTCTATGGTTTTAATGACACTCAGACTTGAGGATGAAGTTGCATGTTGTCCATATGAATGAAACGGCTCCATGCAGAATAACTCTGCTATACCTTTAAGGGGCCCCTCCAGCCTAGATGAAATCAGGGAGAAGCAAGTCACATAGTGCTTTGGAAAATCCTAACTAATGAGAAAGCCAAACTGTGACCAGACAAGATAAAAACATCCTTCTCCACACACCACCATACATATGCCATACATAGACACACCACCAGACATAGACACTACCAGTGCCTTAGTCAGGGTTTCTATTCCTGCATAAACATCAGGACCAAGAAGCAAATTGGGGAGGAAAGGATTTATTCAGCTTACACTTCCACATTGCTGTTCATCACTGAAAGAAGTCAGGACTGGCACTCAAGCAGGTCAGGGAACAGGAGCTGAGGCAGAGGCCATGGAGGGATGTTCTTTCCTGGCTTGCTTCCCCTGACTTGCTCAGGCCTACTCTCTTATAGAACCAAGACTACCAGCCCAAAGATGGCACCACCCACAAGGGGACCTCCCCCCTTGACCACTAATTGAGAAAATGCCTTACAGCTGGATCTCGTGGAGGCATTTCCCCAACTGAAGCTCCTTTCTCTGTGATAATTCCAGCTGTGTCAAGTTGACACAAAACGAGCCAGTACAACCAGACGTATGTCATACATATACACATCACCAGACATGCACACCACCAGACATCCTATGCACTCAGGCCCTCTCCCCTAGGACTATTTCCACATCTCACCGTCCCCTAGGAGAGTACTCTTCTCCCATCCCAACAACACTACTGATGACCTCGGCTCTGTTTTTCCTAGTTCACAAATCGGCCAGTTTGAACGGGTTATTCTGGTAGAATTGAGCTCCAGTAACAAAAGACAGAAGACCAAACCCATACAACTTGACAAACTTGAAGACCAAAGTCACATTCATTGTGGCCTATTGATATGTCTCACTGAAAAGAAGCTGAGCCAGCCCCCTTCCCTTGGCTACTTGGCCCGCCCTGGAATGACCAGCCACTCCCCTTTCTGTGTACATTGCTCAGGTACACTGGTCAGAGCTTTCTCTAGTCCTGGCTTCCCCTTCCCTGGGTCTTTCTTCCTCACTCAGAGAGTGAGCTGCTTGCCTTAGTAGTAAATGTTAATTTTCTCCTGTCCTTAGTATAGTAGCACCCTCCCAACACACACAGACACACACACACACACACACACACACACACACACACACACACACATCAAGACCTGGTGAAGGAGACTTTACTCTCCTGACAGCTATCTCAGACTGTGGCATTCACTACAACTTACCATATTACCTCTACCCACCTCTACTACTATCTTTCCAAAGAGAGATAACAAATCACTCAATGTTGTGGATAGCCCTGGGGCTAATTATATTTGATGTTAATTCCATTCTCCTGTGAGGGGGCTTCGGAAAAGGAATGAGTCAGCACTCAGGTGATTTCCTGTAAACCTGCTTTCCACCTTAATTTGTAAAATAAAGGAGAGCTGATGATTGGTCAGATAAAGGGAAGGTGGAGCAGAAGGGGGAGAGAGAAGGAGAAAATTGAAGAGGGAGGACACAGAGGAGGAGGAGGAAGAAGAAGAAAAGCAGAGCAGAAGGACATGGCCTGGAGAAACCTCAAGTTCTAAGGGTTAGATGCAGAAGATGGTAGATGGCAGCGGTAGATCTGCCCAATCTAGGCGCACGGCATGTATGCATATTGAGTTGTGTTTTCGTTGCCAGGGCATATTTGGGTTGGAGATTTACCACAACAATTTAAGGCAAAGAGTTCCTGAGTTTATCCCTTTCAAAGACACTTGTGTAGCAGAACATCAAAATTTCCATTTCCAGTGCTGGAAGTTCAGTGTTAATAAAGGTTCTCAGACAAGCATAGCTTCCTAATGTCCTTTAAATGATCTAAATTTAAACAATTATAATATTTAAACATGTAAATTATCTAAAACACTGTTCAAAATAGGGTGTTGATCTACTCATGGATCTTGGTGCACTGATATCAATTTATTTTTTAATAAATAAAATTGAAAAACCTAAGCGTGTTTCCTTGAACTTCGATTTGCTTTCTGTTTATGTACAACCATATAGATGCATAAATGTAGATAGTTTTTATTTTGTTGAGTCATGTTCGTGCCATGTAACCTAACTAAGATGGAATTTACTATATAGACCACTTAATGATAAACTTTCACATATATTCTTTTGCCTCCTGAGTAGTATAAATATGCACCATCTTTCTCATCTCTGTGTATATATAGATAGAGACAGGAATAGAAATATGATGTAGAGATAGATATATTTGTACGAAAATTACAAATGTATTTCTGCTAATGATCAGCATCCAAAAGCTTAGGGACTGTCTCTTCCAGCACCAAGGCTAAGCTACCATAAGCCTGTGTCAGTTCACTGGCATCCAGCCAGACCCACCACTGTCACCAAGGTCAGATGTTTCTATTCTCAGATTCTCAGAGAATCACGAGCCAACATAACTTCAGCCTGTGTTCAGGGCCCCCTCAGTTTCCAAAGAACATCATTCTCTGGTCAAAAATTCTTCTTTAACTTCCAAACTTTTGTGAAACAAGCTGGCTTCTACCATCTAGCAGTATATATCCCTCAGTTGCTCACTTTCCTTCCAGTCTCTTACTTCTGTCTTTCTGCCTCTGTTGCAGTAAATCTCCAACCCAAATAAGCCCCATGTAAGTAAAACACAACTCAATTAATATGAATGCAAGCTGCGCACCTAGATTGAAACCTTAAATTTGTGTCAAATAAATTCTGTACCAATTATCCCTTACAACTTGTGGTTTCTTTAGGTTATATGCTTCTGTTCCATTTTCCTTCTACCTCCTCTTCTTCTGGCTTCCTCTCTCTCCTTCTCCTCCTCATCTCCCCTCCTCCTTTCTCTCCCCATCTCTCTAAAACTTTCAGCTCCACCTTTCCCTTCCACTGCCCAGTCACCAGCTCTGGACTTCATTTTCCAAGTTAAAATGGGGAGAAGGCTCACATGAAGTCACCTGAGTACATGGTTCACTCCTCCTCCGAAGCAGCCCGTCTTTGGGAAGTGGGATTAGCCTCAAAATATAAACAGCACCAGGGTCACAATATTTCGACCCTTTTGTCCAATTAAGAGGCTCTTTTCTCTCGTATATAAATTGAGTACAACTATTACCATTCTTTAATTTATAAAGTATAAGATACACTTAACACCCAGCCCATCAATTTTGTCAATTAGGTAAAGCACTCTACCATCTATCCTAACTTAAAAGGCTTATAATTCTATACCTGACTTAGGTCCTGGTTTTAGATTATATACCATCTGAAAACCACCGTCTCAAATCTCTATCATCTTTCTCAATGCTAAACAACTTGGGTTGGCTATGAGACTACAAATAGTCTTCAACCCTGTCAGAAATCTGAGAACGACTAATATTACCTGAAAATATAAGGAGTTCCAAAACTTAGCCAAATTATAGAGACCGCTGATCACCTGGACAGTCCCTTATTCCTCAAAATGTGGAGCATCAGTCTTCAGCCTTCTGGCCCAGGATCATCTGACAGGCCTTTGTAGTACAGAATTTTGAAGGACTGATCACCTTGTCTTCGTAGAGATTATAGAGCGACTATTCTGCATACTGTATCCTTTTTCTGGACAGTACTTTGTCTGTAGATGAATTGAGGAAATTCTTGTCTGGGGGCTGTCTCACCACAACTGAAGCAGTTCCATTGATGCTGAATTTCTTATTCGAATCTAAGAAAGGGGTGCTGTCAGGAGCAGACATGTCTCTAGTCAAATGATCTTTCATAAAGAAATGGCCATAAACGTCATATTCTGTTAACTTCTGATGCCTTTGAAGACTATCTGTCTATGCAAAGCATTGCTGAACTGATGAGTCTTGACTTCTCTCAGCCATTTCTAATTGAAATATCTCAAAACTGTTCTTTTAATTAACTCAGAACCATGAGTTTGCTATCTGGTCCTTAACTCATACTGCTTAATCATCTAAAACAAGTTTGTAATAGCAGTTATAGAAGGACTCCGTCTAAACCTTGTATTCTTAAATGTGTTTGTTGTACAGGCACAATGCCTATATGAGAGTGACAATATTAATCCCCTTTTTTGTATCAATAAAGAAATTCATACCAATGAAAACCTTAAATTTGTATTAAATAAATTCTGTACCAATCTAAGAGATTAAAACTTCAACTTTGTATCACTTATAAAGATTTCTACCAATGTAAGATACAGCTACGTAATTTTTTGTTTAAGAGTAAATTTGATAACCTATCCCTATTAGTCTATTTCTCTAACTACTATGATATTACTATATCCCCCCCTCTTTTCTCTTCTACCTCCCTCCCCTTTACCTGAGAAGGAAGGATAGAGAAGAGAAAATGAAAGGTAGAAATCCCTGAGTTTAAGCTCTTTAGTTTCCTCCCTGTCCAAACTTACATTTGTAAAGTCTCCCTCAAAATGGCAACATATCTATAACTCATAAACTAAGCAGAACCACTCACCCCGACATAAGGAACTGGGATGAAGATCTTCTTTTGTCTGCTTCCAACTGAACTGGGGCAAGGAATTCGCTTCTGGAGGCTCACTCCTCCCCACTCCTTATACTACAGTCTGAAGCAGCAACCTGCACCCCAACCACCAGGCATTTTAGCAATCCTCTGGATTACAGTCACATCAGGGTCCAGCATACTTCTTCCAGTGTCCTCCTCGGGGAACACTTTCACTCGCATATTCCCTCTTCTTTGTGGAAGCCTTGGTACAATATCTTGTACCTTCCACAGACCAACACTGCTGCTGCCCTCATAGCTCACAGTTCATTTTCTATATTTTTGTCTTACCTTTTCAAGGGGGTCACAAACTCTTTTTAAAAGATGCTTTAGTTTCTCTTGTCACCCACAGCATTGAGAATTGAAGAAGACCTTTATAAGCTAGCTTAATGATGGATTTCTCTGGTACTACATAGGATGTTAAGACAACCATGATCTAGTAGTTTAGCATTTGGTCATTGGTTTAGAGAAATACTATACAATTTAGTTTTATTTTTCATCCAGTTTCACTTTCTAAAATGAAAGATGGTTATATATTTTATACTTTTTGAAGTATTTTCAGCATTTAAATAGATCTGTAAATATGTGATCATGGTAATTTGTGTCTCTTGACCTCAGATTTTTGCCATTTTTTAGTTTGGAAGACACTAAATCTTCACTACTCACTATTTTGAAATAATCATTGCCATTTGCAGTTATTATAGAATGCTTTAGAATGTTAGAAGTTACCTCATCTACACAACTGCACTTGAAAATGTAGATTTCATGCCATTTAAATTATATCTTGATTTTAAGGCAATAAACAGAAAACCAACTCTTTTTAGGCTATTGAAAATATTTAAATCGGAGATTAACTGTGATGACAAGAGACAAATGATCAGTTAAATTTTTATAGTTCACATTATACCTTATAATTAACTGTACCTACTTACAAATTTATGACTGGCTTTTGTCTTTAACCACTGCTTTCTGTTGCCCATGGTACAGAGTCAACATTTTCTAATTTCCCGTCAATCTAAAGATAAAACTTTTTAAAAATCAGTAAGGTTTTTTTCCTTTCACAATTTCACATGTGCATTGTACAGCTTGACTCTTCATTTCCTACCCTCCCAAACTCCCTCCTGTCCCTAGCAACCAACACTTGCATCTCTAGAAACATCTTTCCCCCTTTCTACTAGTTTGAGTCTTGTTCAGAACTCCACAGAGTTCAATAGGGACTGTCAATAAGATCTTCAGTTTGTAATTAACCGTCAGAGCCTGGTGGGTCAGCATTGGGCATGCAAATGGATACCATCTTTTTTCTTCTCCCAGAATCTGTCCCTTGCCAATGCATCAGAAGTATGCATAGGGTCCCCCAAGTCCTTTTCCCTCCATTAGCTGACTTCTGTAGACCCCAGGCTAGTAAGCAAAGTTGTTGTAAGTTCATGGTTGCAATATCCAAGTCCTGAATAGAAGATAATATTTATCAATGATTTACCAATCATAAAGATCCCTAAGCTTTAAAGGAATGGTGTAAGTGACTTGTCTAGGTCTGAGCTCTCATGGGCTACTTATTTTTGGCATCTTGTGCAGCCGTGGGTCTTAAAAATACATAAAAATAAACTATTAGCACATGAAATAAACACATAAAGATTTACTACCAACTGCTATTATCCTTTGGAAAAGCTTACTTTCAGCTGCTGTACTTATTTAATTATGATTTCAGTAGGACATCGCTTATAGATCAGCCCCTATCCACAGTCTACACTTTGGATGACTCTATTTTCAACTATGTGTCCCTCCAGAATAAGGACATCATTTTTTCTCATCAGACCACAGTGAAACAGCTCACAGATTGATTTTTTGGTTAAGCTAATTCATTCTACTCACCAATAGCAACTCCAGCACTAAGTCACTCAACAGACTGAGAATTCAGGCCTAGATCAACTTAATCCCTAATCATTAGTTTCCAGTGGCCATAAGATCATAAAAACAACACTTAGCATTATTCTACATTAAATATCAATTATGCTACTAATGTGTTTATTCTTCAACTCCATTAAATACAAGACATCACTCAGGAGATAATTAACATTTAATTATAACAAACCCAACAGTGGGGACAGGAATAATTCTAACTCTAAAATTGCAAAGAATTTCAGCATTGAACTTTGTTGAATGATCTGTAGATTTACAAAAAGTGCTACTTAACATCACTAACATAAAAAAAGAAGACTCTTGAGAGTCCTGTTTGAGGATTTGTTTGTTTTTCAGGGGAAGGGAAGGAAGGAGCTTGGATAATATTTTTCATAGTTCCCTTATCCAAAAGACTAGCAATTATGCATGTAGCTACTAGATGTCTTTGTGAATAAGATCATGAGAGGGATCTGACACCATCCACTGGGCTGAGAACCATAATAGATGCCCTAACTACTCCTTTATTATTTGGGGGGGAAAAACAAACAAGTTGAGCAATTATTTTAAATCTCTATAAATCCCATGAGCTAGTCTAAAGAGACATTCAGCTGAAACATTCTTAGTGACCAGCTTGGGTTGTTTTGTTTTGCCGGCTGATCTACTTAAGGCTTTAAAAAAAACAAAAAAACAAAAAACAAAACTGTTTTATTTACTTGAGCTCTTTGTCCCCAAAGAGAATGACCCCAAATTGCTTAATCTGAGTGCTGGGTTAAGGAGAAGCAGCATTAGTCTGGGGCAAGGCAGTTAGCCCACCTGGGAGGAGCTCAGAGAGATTAGAGCCCTGATTCCTCAGAGTAGAGGCACTCAAGGACAAAGTCTTCATGGAAACCAGCGGCTTCTCTTAATGTTGGAAGGGAAGTTATTCTTCCTGAGTGAAAGAAATAAGATGAGACCGTATATTCTACTGTAGAACCTCACAAATGACTCTTTATGAGGTAACAGATTCCTAGCTTTGATTTATCCTATGAAATCATATTGCTGCAGAATTTGTGAAATAAGGGAAAACCCAGTTGAAATCTCTTATATAATTAAAGAGGAAAAAATTCATAAGGATGTGATTAACCAGTGGTGATGTGGCTCAGTGGTAGAGATATTGCTTAGCACACTCAAGGTTCTGGTTTTAAGGTCCAGCCTTCAGACAAATAAAAAGTGAAGAAGATGATGATTTAATATAATCCATTATGTCATTGTACAGACAAATAAGCAGTAATTTCTTGTTTACAAAAAAAATAGTATTACTTCATGGGAAATGAAACACATTAGCTATATTAGCTGAAGAAGTATTATTATTATTATTATTATTTATTTATTTATTTATTTGGTTTTTCGAGAGAGGGTTTCTCTGTATAGCCTTGGCTGTCCTGGAACTCACTCTGTAGACCAGGCTGGCCTCGAACTCAGAAATCCACCTGCCTCTGCCTCCCAAGTGCTGGAATTAAAGATGTGCGCCACCACCGCCTGGCTTGAAGAAGGATTATTTGTTAGTGTTTGTAATGTGTCAGCATGTTTCCCCTTTGGCATAGACACATACAAGCTTTACATATTGTGTGTAACTTGGCAATACAGCCACTTTCTTTTGAATGTCAGTGTAACAATCCCTTAGATTGCTTTTGCTTGAAACATCGACTCCTCACTTGAGCCCAGCAAGCGGCTAAAAGCAGGAAAAACAGGTGGTATCCAGTCATTGTCTTTATCTGACCGTCACCATGGATTCTAAGAACAGCAGGATTGAGCAATACACAGCCCTATGATGAGGGATTATGTACCCAAAGTCAAGCAGGTGCAAGCTCACAGATGATATGCCAAAGTGAGCATAATTATCAATGATGATGGGGTTTGAGGCTGAATTAGGAGTTTTAAGGAATCAGATTGCTCCTTACATGCAATAAGGACTTCTTCCCACCACCTAGCAGAACCCAATGAGCATCAAGACCAGAACTGCTCTATTATGTACACCTCTTGCCCTGCCACCCAATTCTTCCTCGATTTCGACCAACTCTCCTGCCATTTCCTTGAAGACAGTCTTGCAGGGAGCACGCAATCTCTTTATTATCTCCTTATTTTTCTTTTTACCACAAATTCTCTCTTTAAATGGCATTTGGGAGTGAGTGGTTGAGCCCAGTCTATTGAGATTCCCAAAACCTAGTGACTAAATACATCCTGTCGAGGTCCCTGAAGCCCGGACTTTTACCCCAAACTCTGATGTCAATAGTCCACTTACCACTGGCATTCCAGGCAGATAGGAGTATATTTTAAACTCCTGTCCACTTTTTTTTTAAAAAGATTTAATTATTTAATATATATACAGTATTCTAACTACATGTATGCCTGCAGGCAGATGTGGGCACCAGATCTCACTATAATGGTTGTGAACTACCATGTGGTTGCTGGGAATTGAACTCAGTACTTCTGGAAGAGTACACAGTGCTCTTAACCACTGAGCCATGTCTCCAGCCCTCCCATCCACACTCTTTTAAAGACCAAGAACCTCTGTGTGTGTGTGTATTATATATGGGTAGATATAGATATAGAAGATAGATAGATAGATAGATAGATAGATAGATAGATAGATAGATAGATAGATAGATAGATTCATACCTACCAATATTGCTTTACCTTGTAACTTATTGATTATTTTAAAAACAAATAAAGGGCTCTAGTCAATTTCAACTAACAATGGAAAATCAAGTGACATCACCATTTTGAAAGTTAGGTGAAATAATGAACTGACAATGAACAGCAGGGTCTCACTGCATCATAAAGAGACAATAGTCAGACATTAGGGAAGAATGGAAACTGGTCAAGCCCCAGATTTCAGGAAATCCAGAGAACAAAAGAGTGTGTTGATGCACCATAAGACACTCAAAGTACCCAAGCCTGTGGAATACTTTGTGGGTTATAAGGTAAAGAATAAAATGTAGCATAAACCCACATGCTATGACATAAAAGACGTATCCCCACAATTTTGGGGTTTTATTTATTTTTTATTTTTATTTTTATTATTTTTTTCTTTTTTGAAACAAGTTCTCACTCTGTATCCTAGGCTAACCTGGAACTCATTAGCTAGCCCAGACTGGCCTTCAGCTTTCAGTAGTACTACACCCAAGTTTCCCTGATACTGAGAAATTTACATATGAACCATCATTCCTGGCAACGGCAAGGCATTCATAAGTTAGACAGGTCACCAGATGGGGCTTCTAGAAGGGTGATGAATTTTTAATGTGTTGGCCTAGGTTGAACTGCTCATCACCCATTTGAAAAACACCACTGAGGACTAAGGGGTGGGTTTTTTGTTTTTTGTTTTGTTTTGTTTTTGTTTTTGTAAGCTTTACTGTGAATACCTTTCTCTAAGCTGAAAGGTGCTTTTCTGTAAGTAGAACTTGTTAAATTCTTTTCATACCTCCAAGATACACTGCTGTTGCTTATCTCCTTCTGAGTCAGATGTTGACTTTCCCAGAAATTAAAATTATTCAAGTATTTTACAGAAGTTCTGGTTAGAGCTTACATAAAAATCGAGCTACAGGCTGATGATGTCTCAGTATCTTGACCTTTATTATTGTTACCCTACTTTCCTTTTTAATTTAAACAAAAAAATCATCATTTTTTTTTTAATCAAAAGAGAAAGGTGTATGCTCTTTAGAAAGATCTCTGTACCTTCTGAAGCATGTGCCTACTCTGGGACCCATCATCTCTATTCCCATAGATTTACAAAGAGAAAGAGAAGGTATATGCTTACAAAAAAAAATTTTACAAAAATGTTCTGTGCAACTTTAAGAGCCTGGCTGAAAACTAGAGACAGTCCAAATGTCCATCAGTAGAGAAGAGAATATATAATATATATTCACTTAATTGGATGCTAATCCATGTTTTTAAAAAATTATTAACATTGGGGATGAAGGAATCTCAATAAGATTATACTAACTGAAAAGCACTGACCTCAAAAAAGTGTATGTCTCCTGAACGTATTTGTGAGATGTTAACAAAAAAATATACTAACTTGTGGGTCATTGGGCTATGCACAGACAGCCTGGTTTCCAGTCGAGCTGAGGTCTAAACTCCGGCACCTACATGGGATGGAAGAAGTTCTCTCATGTCTCCTGGACCCTGGCTCCTGTCGAAGTTACCACCCCATCAGCAATGTCCCAAGCTTCTGACCTTCAGGCTAAACTTCTCCCAAGTTACCTAGCAACAGAAAAAATAGCAGCATACTTTAAGAGGGTCTGTTTGGCCCCTCCTTGTTCTCTCTCACTCCTTTCTTGCTCCTCTCCTCCCCTCTCCTCTCCTCTCCTCTCCTCTCCTCTCACTTTCTCCCTCTAGCCTTTCTTCTCTTTCTCTCCTTTTCCCCCTTCTCTCCTCTTGGCCATGGCCAGTCCCTCTCTCTCTTCTACCTTCTCTCTTCCCCCCTGCCTTTCTATAATAAAGCTCTAAAACCACAGACTGTCTCTGATCATCAAGGCCCACTGTGCTTGAATGATGGGATGGGCTTTCTCCTAAAGAGACGTTTCTTTACTCTGTATAGCCCTGGCTGTCCTGGAACTCACTCTGTAGACCAGGCTGGCCTCGAACTCAGAAATCCGCCTGCCTCTGCCTCCCGAGTGCTGGGATTAAAGGCGTGTGCCACCACGCCCGGCTAAAGAGACGTTTCTAATCTGCTGATGAAAGACCTTCCTGTGCTCTAGTCAAGGCCCACTGTGCTTACTCTCACTGGTGTGGGAACCTCTCTCCCTAAGCCCTCTCTCCCATAACCCTGGGACTATAGGGTGTTACCCCCGGGGCCCCCTGGTTTCGGGAGTTATCCCTTGTCCACCCCCTGTCAAGTGGGGTCAGAGGTTTAGATGCCCACCCAGGCTGAGTGGAAAGCATCTGGCAGCCCTCCCACAACTCTGGGACGTGGGCTATCCTCCCTTCTCCCTCCTTCCCCTGCCCCCTTTAGTTCCCACAATAACTGACTAGAAAAATTGATATGGGAGTTGCCTCTTGGGCAGTGGTACAGGGACTCACAGGAGCAAGTACTATGAGTACTGTGCTCAGTCAGTATGTAGCCAAGTGGAAGGGTTGACATTTGTCTGTCTGTTTTTCTCAGCAGATTTGCACACACGAGGCAAGAGCTTTACCAGTGGTCAGTACCCCAACCCTCATCCTCATTCCTACAACCATGCTGGCAACAGGCTGTATTTTGAAAGAAGCCCACATTGCCCAGGTACAAGTATGTGTCAAAATATACACTTAGCACATTGTATTTTACATACATTTTTCATCAAAATGAAAAAAGCCTGCAACTCCAGGTAGTGACATACATATTAAATTATTTATGGATAAATATTAAGGAGACTACATATTGTTTTGAAACAACATCTACAAGTCTAAAGGACTAATGGATGATTAGAGGGTTAGACCAATCAGTAGAGACACAATAAAAACACATTAGGTAAAATGCAAACACTGAAGTGGACAACACATAGATTAACTGTGAACTTTTAACTTGATCATGCTTAAAATTATTATGGGATGAGGAGATGGCACTTGCTAACAATCTTGATGACCTAAGTGGGATCTCTGGCACCCACAAGGTAGAAAGAACCAATTGACTCACAAAAGTTACCCTCTGCCCTCCAGACTCAAGCCATTGCCATAATAAACAATAAAAAATAAAATCATAATTTTATTTAATAAAAATATGATCAAGGGTACTAAATGATGTAATCTCATTACTTATTTAGAAATCTAGATTTCTTAGTATTTCACTTTCTTCTCCTGGGTCATAATCGCTCAGAGAGATTTGCTTGCATATGATTGATCTACTTTGAAATTACTTTTCATGTGAGCTTCATATGCTCTCTAATCCTTCTGAGTATCTGCCTTCAAGAAAAGTACCTGATGGATGCACACATAAAATCTGAGCATTGGGGAACTGATGCAGGAGGATCGTGGGATTCAGAGTTTGAAGTCAGCCTGAGTTATATAGTGAGTTCAAGACCAGGCAGGGATACATAGCAAGATCTGGTCTACAAATCAAAATGCAGAGAAGACATGATGGCACATAGCTGAAGCCACAACACTTACAGAGGAAGAATCAAGGGTTTAATGTTATTTTCAGTGACATAGTAAGTTTGACATAGCCAGTCTGGGCTGAATGGGTACCAGTAAGTCACCCTAGGGCACGAAAACAGGAGACCTGACCCTGCCTCCCACCAATGGCAACATTGGTTGGCCTAGCCAGATTAGTGGTGGAGAGCTCAGCCTGTTGGTGCAGATAAGGGAGAGTCAGTATGCTGACCAGCTCTGTTACCACCCAGGCCCAGAGCCAATGCTCTGAGTTGGCCCACCCCAAAATCTGTATGATCTGGGAATGGTTGGGATATGTGAATGGGCCAGTGCTGCTAATCCAAAGCTGCAGGATCTCCATGAAACAGAGCAACAACAGATTAACCTAGAGGACTCCTGGCAAGGATTCAATATTGATGGTTTCACAGAAGCCAAAGATCTTGAACCAAACCAATGACTCATTGCAATGAACATCTGCAAGTAAAGATGTGTGGAGAGAGATATATACTATGGAACACACTGTGACATACTACAGCTTCAACAATGAGATATTTTCTATGCTTTGGGTTGGTGTGTGTGTGTGTGTGTGTGTGTGTGTGTGTGTGTGTGTGAGTGATTTAGGGGGAGTGGCTACAGGAGCAATGGGCAGATATGAGGGGACAGGTAGATGAACAGGACTGGGGTGCATGATGACTCACAAAGAAGCAATAAAAAGGTTTTTTTTAAAAAAAGACAAAGTGAGATTAAAGTCTATGGGGAAATAGCATTTTTTTTATAATTAAATTTATAATAAGAACAAGTGGATAAAGTTCATGCATAACATATGCAAAGTCTAGTCAAGTATATAAATGGAGCACCATACGTGTCTATGAATTTAAAAATTCCATTAGGCTGATATAAATAGAGTATATAACAAATTATCTTCTTAAGTATAAACTTTAACAACATATATAAACAATACATTTAAATAGATATGTCTAAAAGTTGGGCAAGTATCAGAGACTAGACTTAATGATCATTTTCACACCTCTGAGTGTTTTGCTCATAAGCCAATACTGCCTAACTGAGTCATTGAATAGTATAGGCTACTTCTCTACTCTTTGAGAAACTTTTACAAACAATATGCCAATTCACAAATCCCTTTTAAGCTACAATTTGAACACTAAGATGTATGTTCACATCATCCCCACCATGAGGACTCTCTTCTTTTATTTTTTAACATATGTAAGGAATAAATGTAATAAACCAAATACATACAAAAACACAAGAATCATATGATCATCTCAATGCAAGCAAAAAAAAAATACAGAAAAGAAAAAGTCTGTGATATGATTCAACATGCCTTCTTAATAAAAGCCCTAGAACAAGTAGGACTGTAGGAAACATATTCCAATATAACAAAGGTTATATATGACAAACCCATGGCCAATATCATCCTAAATGAATAAAACCATTAATAAGCCCCATTAAAATCAGGAATGGGAGAGGACTGCCCACTCTCAGAACTGCCCATCCATAATGTGATTGAAGCATTAGCTGAAGCAATAAGGCAAAAGAAGGGATACAAACGGAAAAATATTAAGTCAAATTATTTTCAATTGAAGATTATATTATCTTCTATCCAATGTTCCCAAAACTTAACTAGAAAAATTGTAGAAATCATCAATAATTTTGAAAAAGTGTTATGATACATAATTGACTTACAAAATTTACCAGTCTTAATACATGAGTAACAAGGATGCTGGGAAAGAGATCATGGACATGTTCCTCTTCCCAGTATCTCAAATAAAATAAAATACTTAGAATATATATAACAAAAGAGGTAAAAAAAAAAAATCTACAATGAAAACTTTAAATGTGTGAAGAAAGATATTTAGAAACACACTAGAATTTGAAAATCTCCCAAGTGTACAGCTTGGTAGAATTAACATTGTGAAAAAAGACCTTCCTACCAAAACAATTTACTGATTCAATGAAATCACAATCAACATCCTCATTACATTCTTCACATAAATAGAAAGAAAGTCCTCAATGAGATATGGAACAACAAAAGACCCAGAATAGCCAATTAGTCCTAGATGAGTGTTTGATTCTGTGCATTCTGCTCATTTTAAGTTCTAAGTGCATCTGTGTATGATTCCAACTTTTATATATCTATTTCAATTGAGTCAATTTTTTTCAATAGTAGAATGGCTACTCCAGCTTGTTTCTTGGGACCATTTGCTTGGAAAAGTGTTTTAAAACCTTTTACTCTGACGTAGTTTCTGTCTTTGTCACTGAGGTGTGTTTCCTGTATGCAGAAAAATGCTAGGTCCTGATTATGCATACAGTCTGTTAGTCTATGTCTTTTTATTGGGGAGTTAAATCCATTGATGTTAAGAGATATTAAGGAAAAGTGATTGTTACTCCCTGTTATTTTTGTTGTTAGAGGTAGAATTATGTTTATGTAGCTATCTTCTTTTGGGTTTGTTGAAAGATTGCTTTCTTGCTTTTTCAAGGGTGTAATTTTCCTCCTTGTGTTGGTGTTTTCCACCTATTATCCTTTGTAGGGATGGATTTGTGGAAATATTGTGTAAATTTGGTTTTGTCATGGAATATCTTGGTTTCTCCATCTATGGTAATTGAGAGTTTTATTGAGTATAGTAGCCTGGGCTGGCATTCATGTTCTCTTACGGTCAGTCTGTATGACATCTGCCCAGGATCTTCTAGCTTTCATAGTCTCTGGTGAGAAGTCTGATAGGTCTGCCTTTATATGTTACTTGACCTTTTTCCCTTACTGTTTTTAATATTCTTTCTTTGTTTTGTGCACTTGGTGTTTTGATTATTATATGACCGGAGGAATGTCTTTTCTGGTCCTGTCTATTTGGAGTTCTGTAGGCTTCTTGTATGGGCATCTCTTTCTTTAGGTTAGGGAAGTTTTCTTCTATAATTTGTTGTAGATATTTACTGGCCCTTTAAGTTGGGAATCTTCACTCTCTTCTATACCTACTATCCTTAGGTTTGGTCTTCTTATTGTGTCCTGGATTTCCTGGATGTTTTTGGTTAGGAGCTTTTTGCCTTTTCCATTTTCTTTGACTTTTGTGTCAATGTTTTCTATGGTATCTTCGGTACCTGAGATTTTCTCTTCCATCTCATGTATTCTGTTGGTGATGCTTGAGTCTATGACTCCTGATCTCTTTCCTAGGTTTTCTAACTCCAGAGCGGCCTCCCTTTGTGATTTCTTTATAGTTTCTATTTCTATTTTTAGATCTTGGATGGTTTTGTTCATTTCCTTCACTTGTTTGATTGTATTTTCTTGTACTTCTTTTTAATTTTCCTATTTTCTTTTTTTTATTAGATATTTTCTTTATTTGCATTTCAAATACTATCTCGAAAGTTCCCTATACCCTCCCTTAGCCCCTGCTCCCCTACCCACCCACTCCCACTTCTTGGCCCTGGCATTCCCCTGTGCTGGGTCATAAAAAGTTTGCAAGACCAAGGGGCTTCTCTTCCCAACGATGGCCGATTAGGCCATCTTCTGCTACATATGCAGCTAGATACATGAGCTCAGGGGGTACTGGTTAGTTCATATTGTCTTGTACTTCTTTAAGGGATTTTTGTGTTTCCTCTTTAAGGGCTTCTAGCTAGGTGTTTACCTGTGTTCTCCTATAGTTCTTTAAGAGAGTTATTTATGCCCTCCTTAAAGTGCTCTATCATCATCATGAGAAGTGATTTTAGATCCAAATCTTGCTTTCCCAGTGTGATGGAGTATCCAAGACTTGCTATGTTGGGAGAATTGAGTTCTGATGATGCCCAGTAACCTTGGTTTCTGTTCCTTATGTTCTTACACTTGCCTCCTGCCATCTGTTTCATGCTAGTGCTACCTGCCCTTGCTATATATGACTAGAGCCTGTCCTTCTAGTGATCCTGGGTGTGTCATAACTCCTCTGAGTTCAGCTGTCTCTGTGATCCTGTGACTCTGGGATCCTGTGATCCTGAGGTCCTCGGTATATCAGACTCCTGGGAGTAAAGCTGCCTCTCAGACCCTGAGATCCTGGTGTGACCAAGCCCCTGGAATCCTTGGATCCTGGGCGTGTTAGAGCACCTGGGAGTGGTGGGACTGGCTGCAGAGATAGCTAAGCTCTACCTTCTTCTTCTTCTTCTTCTTCTTCTTCTTCTTCTTCTTCTTCTTCTTCTTCTTCTTCTTCTTCTTCTTCTTCTTCTTCTTTTTCTTCCTCTTCTTTTTTGAATTTTTTAATTTACCTTTTATTATTCAATTTACATCCCACTCACTGCCCACCTCCAGGTCACCCCTTCCCATGATCTTTCCCCCATCCCCTATCCCCTTCTCCTCTGAGCAGGTGGGGGCCCCCAGGTTGTATGTCCCCACCCTGGCACTTTAAATCATTGCAAGGCTAAGCAATTCCTCTGCCACTGAGGCCAGTCAAGGCAACCGAGCTAGAAGAACATATCCCACAGACAGGCAACAGTTTTTGTGATAGCCCCTGTTCCAGTTGTTTGGGACCCACAAGAAAACCAAGCTGCACATCTGCTATATATGAATGGGAAGGCCCAGTTCCAGCCAGTGTATGCTCTTTGGTTGGTGGTTTGATCTCTGAGAACCCCACAGGTCCAGGTTAGTTTATTCATTGGTCTTCTTCTTATGGAGTTCCTTATCCCCTTAGGGGCTGTGATCCATCCTTCTAGTCTGAAAAGCAATAGACACTGTCAGTAGGACAAAATGGCAGCCTGCAGATTGGGAAAGGCTACCTTTCATCAACCCTACATCCGACAAATATCCAAAATTTATAAAGAACTCAAGAAGTTAAACATCAACAACCCAAGTAACCCAACTTAAAAAATGTGGCACAGAGCTAAACAGAGAGTTCTGTCCCTTCACTAAAAAAAAGGATAAAGAAAATGAGGTATATCTCTACAATGAAATACTATTCAGCTATGAAAACCAAAGACATGAATTTTGCAGGCAAGTGGATAGATCTTGAGAATATCATCCGGAGTGAGGTAACCCAGTCCCAAGGACTTGAATGACAGGAGTCTAGCATGGCTGTCCTCTGAGAGGCTCCACTCACCACTGACTCACACAGATGCAGACACCCACAGCCAAACAGTGGATGGGGCATGGGGACTCTTATGGAAGAGTGGAAGGAGGTAAGCTACACCTTTTAATGAAACTCCTTTCCAGTCTTCAAAGGAACGCCTCTCCTTCCCTTTAGAGCCCTTACTCTGTTTTTACTATATTGTCCTGTTCCCTCTCTAATGTTCTCTAATGTGAGGTCCTTTCTCCTAGTAAACCTCATTTGTAAAAGGACAATTATGTGTTGGCTCCTGAAGAACCAAGAGTCCTGGCATTTCCTTTTCCTTTTCTTCACAAAACAGAAGGGAGAAATGGGCACATTCAGCCATCAAAGAACTATAGATGACCAGAAACAGTACCTCATTTAACTAGAGCCAATGACATTTACACTGAAAGCAAAGATTTGACAACGACGTTTGTCTTTTCTCCTAAGATTTTCTACCACTTACCAAACAGGAAACATGTCTGACAAGAGTACAGCACACAGAACGTGTGCATGTGGACACAGACGATTCAGGCAGGGCTGACTATGATGGACTTTTTCTAAGATGGGAGTGGTGTCAGGAGAGCCCAACACACCAGCATTACAAAAATGAGGTTAGAACAGATTAGGGAAATAATATACAAAGACAAACAGATGAATACAAGAGAAAAGCCTGATAGAATTGTTGTGATGGTATGCCACAAACCACAACTCTTAACTTCTTCTACCTTGATCAAATAAAAATCGGGTAGGAGGCAAACAGTGTTTGAATTTAGGGGTTTCATTGGTGGCTCTTTTCCAACAAAATATGATGTCGTCCTCATCTGATTTGTGCAGGGTGATGTAAAGCCTGTCATTTTGCTCCATCATTCCCAAAATGCCTGTCTTAATCCTTTGTAGTAAAATCAACCTTTTGATTTTTATTATTTCCTGCCTGGGTGGGTTATTGCCCTTCTCTATGGCTAACTTCTTTAATTATGCTAGATGTACTTTTTTATGTTGGGAGGTTCATCATTGTATTCAACAACTGTATACAATCCTGTTTCTTGTAAGATTTTAAATTTCAGGTTTTGATTTCTTGGCATTTTACTATAACATGCAAAAATCAATAAGAAGCTGAAGATGAGTTGAGTTAAGCAGTAGCATAATTTCTAGTGGTATCAATCAGAAGGAAAATCTAAGTGAAGGTTAATTTTGCAAGCAGAAATTCTTTTGATACAGGCATCCCATCAAAGAGGAACACTCAGACACAATTTATAGCCAAGTGAAAATCTTCATGTTAGCTAGCTGAGATGACACTTAAGCATTTGGGGCCCAAGTACAGCACCAAGTGTTTAAAGTAAGGGGTTTTTTAAGGCAAAAACTACATCCACATGTCTCTCTCTCTCTCTGAAGCTACAGGGGGAGGTTGAGCAAGCAAGCAGTTTCATGGAACCTAAAATGGCCTCCACAAGAATACAAGATGGAGGAACCTCTGCATGGTCTTTCCCTGTCATATCTTTGTAAATATTTTCATGTTCAGACTCAAAAGCACCTCAAAGGAGATGAGAGATGGTTTATTCTAGACCAGATGCAAATGACCATGATCTGGGAACACACATTTAAGTTACCCTAAATCCCATTTTCCAGTGCAGAAACAGTATCATAAAGATTTTTCAGTAATGGAAAAAAAAGATGCAAGTCATAAACCAAGACACTTTTATGCTCATTGGTAGAAAACATTAGTGAGTTAAAGCAAGCAAGAGAAATATCTATTATAAGCCTCAGATGCTATGTCATGACATTCAAACCCTGTGAGTTGATGAGGGGTAGGTGTCAATCTGTACAGCCCAAAGGATTTACCTAAAGGTAACAAAGCTGTAAGGTCAGATACGGACGAGAGTGAATACACAGCTGTTAAGAGCCTAAAGATTTCCCAAGATAATGTGGCTTTGTAACATTCCAAGCTCTTTCCAATCAATGAAGTTCTCACCACTTATTTAGTGTGGAAAGTGTAGATTCCTTCCAGAAACTTCTATTCATAAATGTTATAAGCAATCTGGCTTCCTTATTGCAGATTTGTAACTTTCTTTGAGAACTATCTGAATGAAAATTTGGATAGCAAACGAGAATTCCCTACATGGTAAGGCCTACCTTAGAGGATGTTATGTTAGAAAGGGGTATTCACAGTGTCACACAAAAGCACAGAAACAAAGTGAAAGTGATCTGGCAAGGTGATCTCTTTTTATAAAAAGGGTGTGCCATATTCCCAGGCCAGGACACTGAGTAGCAACATGACTAAGACTGCCTCTGTGTTTTATACCTAACCAACAAGGATTTTTTAAAACTTATTTTATTAGATATTTTCTTCATTTACATTTCAAATGCTATCCTGAATGTCCCCTATACCCTCCCCACACCTGCTCCCCTGCCCATCCATCCATCCAGAGACTGCCCCACCCAGGGGTCCATCCCATAATCAGCCACCAAACACAGACACTATTGCATATGCCAGCAAGATCTTGCTGAAAGGACACTGATATAGCTATCTCTGTGAGGCTATGCCAATGCCTGGCAAATATAGAAGTGGATGCCCACAGTCATCTATAGGATAGAACACAGAGACCCCAATGGAGGAGCTAGAGAAATTACCGAAGGAACTGAAGGAGTCTGCAACCATATAGGTGAAACACCAACAAGGATCTTAACAGTTCCTCACTGGCTAAGGTTCAACCTCACAGTTAGAAAGCAACAAGAAAAGGGAGAGGACTTTGTTTGCAAGAGAAACAACATTTAGCTGTTGAAGCATTTCAGGAATTCTACACCTGGTCAAACAAGCTTATCTAACAAAGGACTAACAAAAGGGTCTGTAGGGTAATGGGAAAGTAAGAAGCAGACTCCGGGGGCCCTTAAGCCTGTTTATAAGAAAAGAAATGACTGGATCTCTCACAGTTATTCAAACCACTTGGCCCAGTTCATAAAATATTGTGTTGTGATTCTCCTTAAGCTGTAAAATACTTACAATCAAATTTCTTTTACAATAAAATTGTTGCAGCTCTTCTTATATTGCACCACCTAGTCAAGTTGTGATATTTTAAATAAGATTGCCATAGGCCATAAATGTGTGTGTGTGTGTGTGTGTGTGTGTGTGTGTGTGTGTGTGTGTGTACTTAGAGGGAAGAAAGGGAAGGGGGAAATGATGTAATTATATTATACTTCCAAAAATAAAAGAAATAGTTCTTTTAAAATGATTGCCATAGAAACAATTGTAGGAAGAATTTAAAAGGACATAGTCCAAAAAAGTAGTCAGGTGTGTGAACTGGGCTGGGGGAAGGGTTCACACTGACTGCATAGATAAAAGAGAAGTCATTTAACCTACTCAGAAACAGCATCCAGGATAGGGATGTAGGATTTCAACTATGGTTACAAAAATTTAAGTGACCAACCAAACACAACGGTTTACTAAGATGTGCAGTTTTAGGTTTTTTTGTTTGTTTTGTTTTGTTTTGTTTTAATCTTCCAATCTATGTAACTTTTACAAAGGAATGGCTGCATAGCTCTTTGCCCTCTCTGTCTTATTCAAGTCCTAGTTGCCTATTTCATTTCATTAAAAGATTTAGACACTACTAGTCCTAAGAAATACTCAGACGCTATTGTGCCCATGAAGTACTGTCTTCTGGAGATGGCACAGCTGATGTAATCGTGGACACAGAGGCAATGGCTGCCAGCACAAAAGGTAAGTGGGGGAAGCAGGAATGGAGAAGTCAGGAAGAAGGGGTTTGGTCTGCAGGGGTGCAAGGGGACAAAAGAAAATAAGCAGGGCTGAATAAGCTCACAATACATTGTAGACATGGGGAAATGACAAAAGTAGATTTCTCAGTGTTAATTATTAAATAGCTGACTATATGAATAGCTGGATTAAAAAAATCAAAAACAAAAACTTCTTTGATCTTTTCTCTTACACGTATTAGGTAATTCTTTCCTGAGTTCAGAGTCATAGGAAGGAGCAGAACTATTAACTATTCAAATGGAGGAAGTAAAAGTTTTACAAGAGAAAGAAATGTACTAGTATGCTAGCATTTTCCCAAGAAACAGAAGTAATATGATGTATGCAGGGAGAATGGTTTTAATCTATCAGTTTACATAAGAAGGCCAATACTTTAGAATTTTACAGATTAAGTTAGGAGGGTGGAAACCTAAAGGAGTTGGGTCTACAAGCTGTTTGCTACCAGGATTCTCTTCTCTTCTAAGGGTAGAGAGTTATCTATTTCATTTAAGACCTTCAGCTGATTGGATAAGGTTTGTCTGCATTATAAGGTGGAAACATCTATAATGCTTGACTAAATACCTGAGTACTGTGGACTTAGCTACAGTGATATATAAAAGTATTTGCCATATGCAGACAAATTGATCATTATAGCTGTCCTGTGATATTCAGAAAAACTTAATACCATTGGAGAGTCCACCCCCCATAGCTACATGACCTTGTATTCCTAATAATTCTTTAACAGCTGAAGGAAGAAATAAAATTCTCTTTACTTCCCGGAATTGTTGTGAACATTAAGCCAATTGATAAATAGCATTTAACACATTGTAGATATTCTAAAAAATAATACCTCATCATTACTTTGACTGAACTTTCCCTAATTTCTATATTCTCACCTTAGAATGTTACATAATTTTAAAGTAAATGTATTTTTCTCAAATAGTCTTCATGTATTAACATACACTCTTTAAAATGTTTTATTAAAGAAAGTATTAGAATGTAGAAAACTATTTCCTACGTTAACAGCTTGGCTTCTTTCAGAGATAGAACTTTCTCCTTGCAAAGCAAAAGTGTTATTATTTTAAGAATTTGATGACTTATAAAGAAGAAAATAATAATCACCATCTGTACCCTGCCTCAACACTCTCTCTCTCTCTCTCTCTCTCTCTCTCTCTCTCTCTCTCTCTCTCTCTCTCTCTCTCTCACACACACACACACACA
>NC_034593.1:123375009-123382147 GCF_900095145.1 Mus pahari | reverse complement strand
GTGACTGCAGACCACTCCTGAGATGACTACAGGCACTCAGTGACTCTGGGCACCACTAAGGGGAGCAAGTGAGTGGTGGAGAAATGGAAGAGAAAGAGAACCAGAAGGATGTGGGCACAATGAAGAGAGGCAGACCTGGAGACTGGAGGGTAGTGAGGAACAGCTGATGTGAGTAGCTGGTGATGCCACCTATGGTCATGGTGGAGTTTGTGCTGTGCTAATACAAAATGTCATGCTTAGGTTCATGGCCCATCTGCAGTGTCATCTGTTACCACCAAAAGACCAGGCAGATGCCCCTGGTCTGGGCTGCCACACAGCACCACGTTGATGTCTGTGGGCTGTGGAGAACTGGACCCAGCCCTTGCCAGAGCATCATGAGAAAGCTTGCCCCAAAGGTGTGAGAGCAAGAGAGCTTGTCCCACCCCTCACCAACTACAGTACTTGGAAAAGTGGGCACTGCCCATTGGCCAGGACCCACAGTAGAGCTGTCCCTGCAACTTGTCTGACCTGCCATGCAGTGACCTGGACAAGGGAGAGAGGACCTCTAACCACAGCTATAGTTAGTCAAGACAAAACATTTGTGGGTGTGGAGGGTCGGTTTGAGGTGTTTTTAGAGGGCTTTGGAGGTTTTTCAAAGGGGATGTCATGTGGGGTTTTTTTGTTGTTGTTTGTTTGATTTGGTTTGATATTTTTTGTGCTATTGGGGGTTTTGTTTGTTTGTTTGTCTGTTATGACCTTTGTTTTTGGCTTTTAGTGGGCACTTTTTTCAGGGTGGGGAGGGAGAAGGGAAAGATCTTGGATGAATTGGGGGAGAGAAAGAATGTGATCAAAATATATGGTACATAAAAAAAATAATAAAAATGTCTATTTAAAGTCAGAAAATATGATTATGGTAATGCATCTCACAAAGTCAGTATCAGCTCTCCCTATAGATAATCTGCATTTGTATGAACTCTACACAAAAATCACGTGTGAAGCAAATCACTTTTTAAGCAGGAAAGGAGTATACAAATGCAAAAAAAAATAAAAATCAGTTAAAAGAGGCAGGCACAAAGGCATATATTTTAAAAGTGCTATTCAAGAATTTCATACGCAAGCTTTGCCCGTTTCCCAGATGGAAGAGACTGGATATGTGTGAGGAAGATTCTCGGAAAAGAACTTCTCAGACAAGAGGTCCACAGCAAGCTTTGAAGCTACAGTCAATGTCCCGGCCCCTAACCTGCCCAGCTCCCTCTGGCTTCACTGAAGCGATTGTGCTCCACAATTCATCCCCAGGTCAAATCCCCAGATTTAGTACTTTCCTAAATTGAATGGTGTGTCTGGGCCACCCTTAGAGGTGGCAGCAGGCTCCCCAGGGTTGACACTCAGCGTTCTTCCCCAGCTCAGATCTGCAGTGAGTAACACCTGGGGAGGTAAATCGCTGTCTGCCCTGGGCTTTGGGTTTGGTTTCTTGTGTTTTTCTTGTTACTGATTTTGTCCTGGTTGGTCAAGGTACACCGGAGAAAAGGGAGCTGTTGAGACAAATTTCTCTGTCCTAGATGACCAGAGCTGTCTAACCAGCAGAAAACTGTACCAGGGCCAGGAATTAGCAGGCCCGGCAAGGTAACCATGTAGCAGAAAACTCAGGTGTCACTCTGGCCATCTCTGCTCTTGAAGCACTTTTTCTAGTTTGCCTATTTGTATAAAAAGAACTGGTCTACTGCACAAAGCACAAAACGAGGCAAAGGCCTTTGCTGAAGCCCTTCACAGTGGCGCATTTTTGCCGAACACTGGCCCACACACAAAACCAGGGTTTGTTGCCGGCTCTTCTTTTCTTTGACAGATATTTCCTTTTTCTTTCTTCTTTCTAATTCAGAACTTCAGTTCAAGAGTTGTTTGTTTTTTGAATGAGAATATCAGTTAAAATTCAACCTCAGAATTTTCACAGTTGGACCATTAGCCAACTATGGTTGAAGACTCTTCAGAGAAGAAATTACCCCAGGGGCCTCAGGAATCTTATTCTCCAGTTCTCCAAAGAATGTCATCTTCTCAAACTAAAACTCTTGCTATACTTAAAAAAATTCTGATCTCCAAGCTTACGGTCCTCAAAATAGAATGTTTGCCCCAACTGCCCAGTGACCTGCGAAGTCCTGCCCTGCGACACATAGTTTTACTCTCAGCTCACAGAAAGAGAGCTCCACGAAGCAGCTTCTAATCGCCTTATTACATGCAGTTCTCTACTCAAATTGCTATCTTCCTGAACTTCTCAATGTTTACGGTTCCCCTGTATCTAACACGCTCTGATAAGCCCATCAAGTCACCTTAGAGCAAAGTAGAATTTACTCAGTTTTATGCTACAAGCATTTTTTTTTTTAATCTTTGCATAAACTGGCTCTCCCTCGCCCTCCACCTTTAATTTTTGGTCATCCCAGAATTGAGAAATGTGATACATGTTGACTGAAAATGGCTGGACCATATTCAAAACCTGTGCAAACTTCAAAACACTTGGTACATTTGGTTCTAGGAACTTCCACTATGTCTTCATTCCCACTCCCTTTTCAAATTCCTTCAAGACCTGTAAACCTGAAACTATTTAAGTGTGGTTATTACATTCTGTCCCAGTGTTTTTTTTTTCTTTTTTTTCCTACCTTCCTTAGAACATTTAAGCTCTTCCCAGTAAGAGTATTCAGTAAGAACTGAAGTAAGAACTTTCCAGTAACTTGCCAGTCAGGTTCACTTGTCACCTTCCTTATGTCACTGTCTGAGTCATAAAACCATAGCCAAGTTCACATGTAAGAGGCCACTAACTCCCATCTGTGTTAGTTAGGATTTCATTGCTGTGAAGAGACACCATGACCATGGCAACTCATATAAAGGCAAACATTTAATTGGGGATGGCTTACAGGTTCAGAGGTTTAGTCCATTATCATCATGGCAGTGTGCAGACAAACATGGTGCTGGAGGAACTGAGAGCTCTACATCTTGATCCAAAGGCAGCCAGGAGGAGACATGACCCAGAGATCACACTGGCCAGAGCTGAGCATATATGTGAGACCTCAAAGCCCCCCCCCCCCGCCACAGTGACACACTTCCTCTAACAAGGCTAGGTCTCCTCCAATAGGGCCACAGCTCCTCATAGTGCCACTTTCCATGGGCCAAGCATATTCAAACCACCACACCATCCATCCTGCTGCTGAAGATCAGGTAGAAAGGATGTTCCTGGTCAGATCAGCACCGCTGCTCCAGAGAGCTTGAGAAGCAGGGGCATTGAAGACAATTGGGCAACTGAATCCGATTTTTGCTCTCAAGGATATGAAGGTCTGTTAGAGGAATCATGATCAGGAATGAGTGGCTATAAGCAGTGTGAAGTAAGTGTAAAGCAAAAGGGTAAGTTTATCTGGCTTCGTGAAATTGAACTGGAGACTAGGAAAGGAGCTAGGAAACGCTTGAAGACTGAATAAATGCGACCTGCCCATCAGCCACTGCATGTATGTGTGTGTGTGTGTGTGTATACATATATATACATATATATGTATATATATATATACACACATATACATATATGTGTGTATGCGATATATATGTATATACCCATGCATATATATATACATACCCATGCACACACACACATATATATAAAATATATATGTTATATGTATATATTGTATATAATATATATTATAGTAGTCAGAACAAACTACATGAAGGAACGTGGGTAAATTGCAAATACAATGTGCTAAATGAAAGATGCAACACAATCATTCATGAGATCCTTTAAAAAAATCATGTGATAAAATCATTCTATCTAAGAGAAATTCTGCCAAAGGTAAAATCATAATGATAGAAAGCAGGTCAGTAGCTACCAGGAGATGGGGCAAGGGGTAGAGGACACACCAGAGAAGCGGGGCTCAGAGGATTTGAGGGAGGGTAAATTTTCACATCACAGGTGTGATGATGATTGCATGCCAGCATAGATCTCCCAAAAGTCATTACACTTAAAATTGATAAATTTTATTGTATATCTAAATTATTAATCAATTCAACTTTGCCTTGGTTGCTATGGTAATTGCAAACCCAAGCAGCCAAGGATGGCAGAGCATAAAGTCAGTCGGCATTGCTGAGAGGAAGGGAATAGAAAGGATTCATTACTTTTGGATTGAAGCACAGAGTGGCAAAGGCCAACTGGGAAACTGGGAATATACTGTAGAAACTTTCCATGGCCACGCCCACCTGCCTAAAATGTGTAGTTCTGGCACTGAAACAGAAAGAAGCCAAATGGGGTGGGGGTGAGGGAAGAACGTGCTCTCTTTATTTAGGCATCGAGATCATGCTTAATGAGGTCACTTGTTGACTTTGGATACATAAATGCAATCATTTACATCATAAAATCAAAGCACAGGTAGCATTCATTCCCAGAAACAGTGTTGCTTCTAAAAGCAATCCAGGAAGCAAACTAGGGATAAATTTATCCCATCAGAATTTAGAAATGTCCTGACCACATCGCCACTCTCTCAGAGAGGTTCTTTGTCTCCCATGTAAACCTAATTAAAAGTTGGTGTGCCACTTATAACTACATAGACTGAAATGAAAATTCACCACAATGAGTAAACAAACCAAAATAAAATTCTTCTTGACCTATCACAAAAACAGACCTGCAAGAAGACAAAGGTTTAAAAAAAAAAAAGAAAGAAAGAAAGAAAGAAAGAAAGAAAGAAAAGAAAAGAAGAAACTAAAAGACAAAGTGAAAACTGAAAATCCACCTACAAGAGAATGAAATTAAATCTACACCTCTAGCCCTGCACAAAAATCAGTTCAAAGTGGATCAAAAAACTCAGCCTAAAACCTGGAACTTTCATAGAAAAGCATAGGAGGGCTGGTGAGATGGCTCAGTGGGTAAGAGCACTCGACTGCTCTTCCGAAGGTCTGGAGTTCAAATCCCAGCAACCACATGGTGGCTCACAACCATCCGTAACAAGATCTGACTCCCTCTTCTGCCTGAGGACAGCTACAGTGTACTTACATATAATAAGTAAATAAATAAATAAATAAATAAATCTAAAAAAAAAGAAAAAAGAAAAGAAAAGCATATGAAATATACTCCAAGTTACAAGTATAGGCAATGACTCTCTGCATAGCAGCTCTCAATAAATAGCACAGGAAAAAACCCTCCAGATCAACAAATGGATTTCCTAAAATTAAAACACTTCTGCAGAGTAGAATGAATTCCCATCATACAGACTCCACGACGTATGGAATGGGGGGTGGGGGAGAGACTTCTGCCAGCTGTATTCCAGCCACGGAGTTAATATCTAACCTGTATAAAGAATGGTAAAAATTAAATCTAGACACCTGCCAACCAGCAGACAGCTCTCAAAAGAAGAAATAGGAATGATGTCAGTAAATATTGGGAAATGCAGATTAAAACTAAAGAGTTTATCACCCCAGTGGGAATGTTGAGCATCCATAAAATAAGTGACAGTTAATGTGGGTGAAGCTATGGGGGCAGGGGATGACCCTTTGCACACTCTTGGTGAGTGTAAACAGGTGTGAAGTGTGCAAATCACCTATGCAAGCCAGTCAGAAGGTTTCTCGAAAAGACTGAAAACAGAACTACCATATGACCCAGTTGTACCACTCCTTGGTATTCCCTCAAAGGACCCTGCATCCTGCCATAGATGCACTTGTGCATTCATGTCCACTTCTGCTCTATTCACAACAGCAAGGAAACTGAAACAGCTGAGACTCTCATCACCAGATGGATGGGTGATTAAAAAACAAACAAACAAACAAACAAAAAAACACGTGGTACATTAGCACAAATGAAATTTCATTCCTCTTTCAAGAAAGCTGAAGTTATAAAATCTGCAGAACAATGGGTGAAATAACTCTATGATATTAAGGGAGGTAGCTTGGGCTTGGACAAACAAAGCATGTTTCCTCTCAGTTATGGGCTCTCGTTTTCAGTTGTTGTGCATGTATATTTATGTGGGAACAAGTGTGGGTAGGGGTCAGGAAATGTTCCAGAGGTGGGGAGGAGGAAGCTTCGGTGGTAGGGTCAGAGAGTGTAATAGAACACACATATACAACAGTGGGTGAAGGAATTCTGGGGACTGAAGGTCACAGTGATGAAAGGAACTGAGGGGGAAGGAAAGTGGGGCAGAACCAACCAAAACTAAATATGTGTGGGAAAAGTCAGAAGGAAACATGTTACTCTGTAAGCTAATGAAAAACAAAACTAAAATAAAACATAATTAAAAGAACCCAAGGAGATTAATTTTATAAGTAAAGCCCTTGCAGACCCAATTCCATTGTTCAAACGTTCTTCCCAGTCACCCTGCCTCCAAACCTCCCTGTGCAGATAACAACTGGTTCTGTTCGCCTGTAAGAGCCGACCCAAAGAAATCCAGGGTCAGGGTGCTCTTGTACTCTGGGTCAGGGGAACACAATCGTCAATTTTCTACCTCCACACACACTTGATAGGTGTCACTTGCCTGCCCGCCATTCACAGGTCAGACTTCCTGCTTCCTTGTCTGATTGCAGAAATTTGTGTAAGCCCTGTTGTCTACCTCCATCGCAAAGATCATATGCAAAAGACATTATTGAATCCTGATTTCACTGTTAGAAATTAATACAAAAATTTCAGGTCTTATGGATCAAGGACAATTTGGGGCAAATGTAATAAAAAATAAATAACAAAAAAGAAAACACACATGGAGTAGCACAAATATCCTTGCCTTTCTTCCTCCATTTCTCTTTTTCCTCTTCTGCAGTCTCCACCCCTTTTCTTTATTGTGTGCTAATAAGGTTACCCAAACCAACAAAACAACCCACATGATAGAGACTGCCTTATCATTTATTCTGCGGGAATGACAATGACATTAGTAATAACAAATGTCACAATAATCGGCCCACACTAAGCACCCATAACTTGTTGGGCCCCCTATAACACTGGTCTTTCAGACTGTGTGAAACAGATTATGTGATTCTCAACTTCTAGACATAAAAAGGCTTTTCAAGTTGAAATTTGAGTGGTAGATATTTACAGAGTCAAGACTGAACCCTTGCTCATCTAACTAAAGCACACTGAGAAGTGTAGGGAAGAAGGAGGAGGAGGAGGGGGGAAGGGGGAAGGGGAAAGGGAGGAGGAGGGGAGGGAAGG
>NC_034593.1:123363541-123374843 GCF_900095145.1 Mus pahari | reverse complement strand
AGAAGAAGAAGAAGAAGAAGAAGAAGAAGAAGAAGAAGAAGAAGAAGAAGAAGAAGAAGAAGAAGAAGAAGAAGAAGAAGAAGAAGAAGAAGAAGAAGGTGACCATTACCTGTAAGATGTGAGAAAATCATCTGAACTCTTTTAACATCCCTCCGAGCCTTGGTGGCCGGATATAGAAAAACTTCCCATATCTTATAGCCAAGAATTATGATAAGGAAAAATGATAGGGCAGCAGAGGTGATACCTAGTCTAATCCTTAAAGGTGAGTTGATACCAGGCAGGTAAGTGAAAGGACATCTCAGAGACAGCACCTGCAAGTATTATAGAACTTATTGCATGTTGTATTTGACTCTCGGTTATTTTTAAAGTGAAAAAAATGGGACTATCACCATTACCCCATTGTAATAACAGAAATTTTGGAAATTGAGGGTCAGGCAGCCTGAGTCAACATCTCGGAGAGTCTCATGGCCTTGACACAATTGAGTAATGGGCATCACGGAACATTCTAAAACATACAATTTTGAAGGCGTCAAGTTTTTAATTTTATCATAACCTTTACCCTTTATAATATTCTCCAATTAAAGTTGACTCGGCTAAAAATGCTTTCTCCAAACGTATGCGAGTTTTAATGGGACACATCTTGTTAGCATAGAGCAGGGGCAATCACCCCGTGAAAGTGACCTTTCACCTATGTCTCGTGCCCTACTTTTTTTTTTTTTTTAACTTAATGAGGGTTACTTGTCAGTGGGCTGAATTCCTAGGTGTGTGGGAACAAGGCTAAGGAAGCAAAAGCATTTTTAAAACATAGGACGTGCTGCCCTGTATTCATCGCAAATTGAAAGGAGGCTCTCTGAGAGCCATCGCATTTACTTGTTCCCACATCAGTCATTTAAGCAAACAACCAGAAACAGGACACTTGAGATAGATTCAGCTATTTGAGAAATTTTTCTGAAGAGTCGAGAAGTATGTGTGAGAGAAATGGGAACCCTCGGGGCAGGTGGAACTGAAATACTGAGTTGAGATCAGCATAGGTTGAGAATGAAGCAAGCTCACAGAGCAGACCGTTGCGAAACTGATACGAAGCTAAAAGGCCATGTTTTATAATAGAAAAAAAAATAATGTGTATGGTTAGGATACTCAACCAAAACTTATCAGAACCAGGCGGTGATGGCGCACGCCTTTAATCCCAGCACCTGGGAGGCAGAGGCAGGCAGATTTCTGAGTTTGAGGCCAGCCTGGTCTACAGAGCTACAAATTGAGTTCCAGAACAGCCAGAGCTACACAGAGAAACCCTGTCTCAAAAATAAATGAATAAATAAATAAAACTTACTAGGTATTACCGTGCATCGAGTGTTAGTGTATTACAAGTTTTGTGTTCACCCTGTTTTCATAAGCACTTTATTACTATATCCCCTTTGCTTTGGATGATTATAAGGGTGGGTGGCTTACAGAACCATGCCATTCATTGGTGGAGATCCAGAACTAAGGCTCAACCTCATAACTTTGGACTCTACACGGTTGAGTGCAAGTGCAGCGACGCTTGGATACTTCTGTTTTGGAGTCTTGCCTTGGCGTTAAGCTCTGCTTGGCTCTCTCTACATCACCTGCATGCTGTCAGTTATCACCTGGGAGGAGCGTATCCTTCCCAGATTCCTAAGATGAACCTACCCTCCCGTACCTACTGTGTTTGGGAACTGGGTGTTTGAAGTGGTAATCAAAATTCCATCTCCAATAGGATGGGGCCTTATTTTTAATAAGATTTCTGTTCGCTCTGTTTTCATGAATACTTTATCACTATATTCCCTTTCCTGTGGTGTCCTTGCAAGAGAGTGACAATGGGCATAACCACACAGTAGGGCTGCCATAAGAAGGGAGCCAGCCATCTACAAGCCAGGGAAAGAAGCCGAGCCAGATGTCATAGACATCCAACCTCCAAACGATGAGGAAATACATTTTTAATTGTTTGTCATTCATTTTCTACTACTTTGTTACAGCAGAGAAGGGACAAAAGTTAGCCTGAAAGCACATCACTCATCATCTGTGGACTGTGATGTGAAGAAAACCAAAGGAAACCAAAATAGAGTCCTTGGTCTTAGGCCTCCACAGATTTTTGTTTTGTTTTATTTTGTTGGGTTTTGTTATGTTTTGTTTTGTTTTGTTTTTCAGAGTTACACCATAACTTTGTAAAGCAAATAGCGAAAGAAACTTGGCAGAAGCCCATTCATTTAACAGGACTCTCTGGAAACCACTCAATCCCAGCGAGCTGGATAGGAAGAATTCAGCACCTAGCTGGACAAAATGTATGTGGAAACGGGTAAATGTGGACTCCTAATAAAATCTTAGTAACTAAACCATGGGACTGGAGCCAGGCTAAGCTGTTTTGAATCCATGCTCTACTGTTCTCTGTAACATCGAGAACTAGGGAGAAACCAGCCTCCTCTCCACAGCTAGAATCTCTCATCTACAGCATGAGGTTAAGATGCGCTATAGAGCCCACATGAGACTGAGTGACCTATGGTATGTAAGGTAGATTTGAAGTATATGGCTCATAACAGATATTCAACAAAGTATAGGCAACAAAGTAGGCAAGTACAAAGTCTAGTCAGGGTAACCGCAGAAGGACGGTTACCTCCATGTGGAAATGTGGTCATTTGAAGATGTCCAAGAAAATCCAAGCAATTAATCTGAATCTTTATTGTGTGTGTTTATATAACTGTGTATGTGCGTTAGTGTGATTCATATACATGCATATATTCACATATGCACACGTGGAGGCCTGAGGATGTCAAGTGTTCTGATCAACCACTCTCACTTCATTCCTTTAAGGTAGGGGCTCTTTCTAAATGGGGACCTGGGCTGGCAACCACTAAGCCCCAGCAATCCTTCTGTCTCCATTCTCCCACAGTACTGGGACCACAGACACACTGGTGTGTGGCTTTTCACATGGGTTCTGGGGATTAGAACACAATCGCTCACACTTGCCATTGCTCTTACCCACTGAGCCATCCCCCAAAGTCCTTTGATCTACATTTAGCAAAATAGATATGTATTTGCCTGTCTGATAGAGAAAACATACTTAAAGATCCAATTCAGGTCAAGGACCAACATAGGTAAAGGTAAAGACATAAAAAGACATAGAGAAAAATATTTCATTCAACATGGTTGACATACAGATTGAAGAGCGGAAAAAAAAAGTTAGTCTGTAGCACAGACTGTTTCTGACGCCCACAAAGCAGGAGCGGCTTCCATCTGATGGTCATGCCTGCCTCGTGTAAATTTCTCTGCAGGGATGGTGCCTCCTATGCAGAATCATCAGGTCCCCTGACTGCTTTTATCTCCATCTTCATTCACATGGTCCAAGGTTTCCACCTTCCAGTCAATGGGAAGGAAGAGAGAAAATGAAAGGAAGGATATGGCATGCCTTAAGGGCAGAAGCAACAAGTTCCCTATGTCCCTTCTCCCCACCTCCCCTCAGTTACCGAGAGACGCATGGAGCTGGGGACAGGGAGCACAAGCATAAGAAGTCATTTTCCTGTACCAAAATCTTTCTTGCAGATTTTCCTATTTTTCTCTGGAACTGCCCAAAGTTCAGTAGGAGAATTGTTTCATCAATAGTATTTCTAAAGAGAATTCTTTTCATAAACTACAGAGTTTCTGTTATTACTTGAGAATTCTCACTAAAATTGCTTCTGCCAGCATAACTCTGATCGATGCACTGGGTAGCCCACAACCCCTTGAGCCCCGGTGGTTACTGCGAACATCTTGCTCCCGTTTGAACTTAAGGTGAAAAAGCAATCTCCAGATCACGTGTCTGAGCCCATGGATTTGACTCTGAACAGACACACAGAGCCATGGTATTGCTGAGGGGACCTTATAAATGTTCTTTCCAGAGCTTATTGTCTAACAATATAAAGCCATCCAATGGCAGTTGCAATTATAATTTTAACATATGAAGTAAATTAAAATAGATAATTTTCACATGTTATAATGGATTAAACTATCTGATTGACTAAATGAGTAAAATTAATAAGCAAAAAAATGTCAAGTTTGTGAAAGTAAAAAAGAAGTGGGTTTATACTAAGTGCATCTAAGTATCACAAGAAACACTTTGCACATGAAAAGGTGGATTAAAATTTACCCAATAAAATCAAGAAACTAAAAATAGAAAAATAGATTAGAGAGAGAGAGAGAGAGAGAGAGAGAGAGAGAGAGAGAGAGAGAGAGACAAGACAATCAACTAAAGTAGAGTACACCTTTGACTACCAGCTTTTAGGAGACAGAAGCAGTTCAAGGCCAGCCTGGTCTACAAAACAAGTTCTAGGAAAGCCAGGGCTACACAGAGAAACTCTGTCTCTAAAAACCAAAAAAATTAAAAATGCCCTTCAAAGTTCTCTTTGAAATTTAAAAAAAAAGAAGAAAGGAATGTTGTTGTTGTTGTTGTTGTTGTTGTTGTTGTTGTTGTTGTTGTAAACTGATTGTTATAAAGGATGAAGTGGAGCAGAATATATGAGCATAGTTTCTTCTCTGATCTGTGACAGTTCTTTTTGGTTGTGTTGCTTGCTTACTTTAAGACCTGATATAGCCAGCCAGGTATTGTGGCACATGCCTGTCTACAGTCTCTAGACTCTGGAAACTGACAAGAAGATCTGAGTTCAGTTCCAGCCTGAGCTTTATAGCAAAGCAGTATATCAAAAGAAAACACAAATAAGGACTCGATGTAGAATAGCCCTACTAGCTAATGCTTAGTTTGTTTGCCAAAAGAAAAAATCTTGAAAACTCTGAAACTGTACACCAGTGTTTAGGTCATACTCCATCATGAGGAAGAAAAAATTTCTACAAGTGAAACAGGTCCACCAAACGCTTCTCATGCACAGCATGGGATCTGTTGTCCTTACTGGGCTGAGCCCAGAGGAAAAGACAGTGCCTTCCATCCGAGCCCATCATAGTGCTTGAGACATGAAGGGGTTCTAGCACTTAAAGGTGAGTGGGCAGATGGATGGATGTGTGGAAGGATGGATGAATGGATAGATGGATGGATGGATGGACAGATGGGTGGATGGATGGATGGATGGATGGATGGATGGATGGATGGATGGATGGATGGGTGTCTGGATGGGTGGATGGGTAGATGGATGGACAGATGGGTGTCTGGATGGGTGGATGGGTAGATGGGTGAATCGGTGGGTGGGTGGATGAAAAGCTAGCATTTCCTGGCCTCAAGGTACTTATTATCAATTTCTTAAAGTACAACTTGTACACAGATGCATGATTCACACTACATTTCACAACAGAGATTACAATCTGAAAGAAAGTCTATTTAAATGTCTAATAGGCACTTTAATTTATAAGCCAAACAGGAAAGGCTCCAATTAACTTGCTGATTAGCACTTAATTTTAGAAGAGAAGTAAGGAGTCATCACAGAGATCTTATCATTTGGAAGAAATGAAAATGCTATTAATAATGAAGCAGTACAGAGATTGAATCTTGGGAGTGAATTTCAAGGCTCCCTTGGGCCCTTTCCCAGTCCTTTTGTAGAGCAGATTATGGGTTGGGTTTTATGGTGACTTTCCTCCTATCTTCGAGTTTCCAGGTCTCCTTGCCACTGTGTTTCCTTTTAACCCACAATCGATGCTTTCATCCAGCTAACTAAGCCAGTTCCTGGATAATGATCTATCTGCGGCACTCAGCCAGCATCGCTGTTACTTAACTCTGCCACACCCCAGTGTCTCTCAACAGCTACACCGAGCCTAGATGCTTTATACCAGCCACTTCTAACAGGGAGCTGCCCAAATTAGACACCTCACCACAGCAATGTATACCTCACCACAGTTAGTATACCTTCTATCATGAGTTAAATGAGTAAGGAAATTGTGCAAACTAATAACTTAAACAAAAGTCCCCTTTATAACGGCTTCTGTATGTAAGTCCAGTGAGAAAGGAGAAAATTCTGATAACTTCTTAGGAGAGGAAACTATTAGAAAATCTAGAAATGTTTCCACCTTAGAACTGTGTAATGGGCCTAATCAAACACCTCTCTCACAGGATAGGAATCAAAAGGGAATCTCAACCAAGCCAACTCACTGGGCAAATAAAATTTAAGCACAGAAACCGAAAACAAAATGGTTTAAGTTAAAGCTAACACTTTATTATCCTTCCCAAGACACAAGAGTGTATGTTTTTCCTCTCATTCTCTAGAGAGAGGCTGACCTCATGGATGTCCTGACTCCATTCTGGCTCTAGGTTGACAAGAACCAGGAGGACAGGCCTGAGAATGCACAAGGTATAATAACCCTTAGTGCCAAGCAGCAGGGCAGACTGCCAGCCATCCTTAGATCTCAACCCGTGTGTGATAACTTATGACCTAAGCATTCACAGAAATTTCATCAACAACCAAGTAATATCCTCAGGTATTTGACCTTTTTCTTCTTTCCAAGAAATCTAATCTGCCCCTTCTCTTCATAGTTTGCCATTTCCACAGCTTCTGGGACTCCACCCCACTTTCTCATCCTTTTACTGTAGGTTTCTCTTGAAGTCTCCAACTGTATCCTGATGATGTTTACTTATGTGTCTAAGTCTCTAAAACAAAATTCAGGATCACCTTACTTCCCCCAAATGTCCCCCTTCTTTCTTGCCCATCTCAGCATCCTGGCCTTACCACGTCTCAATGGCTTTCCCAGTGACTTGATCACCCTTCAAAACTTGTCCCCATCTGCTCTTGCAGACTCCACTCTCAGACTCTCACTAGTTCCAATCGCATTCCGGACAATCCTCCCCAGTTCTTTTTGCCCACTCCCTTACTCGGCACCATGAGTTTTCTAGGAACCCAACCACATAACTCCAGAGCCTAAAACACAACCTGCCCAGAAGGGAAGCCACTAACATGGATTCTACCTGCCTAGATCTTTATGAAAGAGATAGGAGGAAGGTGTGTTTGCTAAACCCTTATTCTCTGCTGGGGCCACAAGGTAACCAGATACAGGATGACAGCCTGATAGAATGATACCTTTGCTCTAGGTCAGCCTCTCTTACTTCGTTTGAAGGCACGTAAATAGGTCATGGTCTTAGATCTTCACTCACCTTAGGATGCCCAGATCGACAAAACCTCCAAATCCTTGAAGACTGACTTCCCACTTGATAAGGGTACCTTATGGCCATGACAATCACCTTGTGATTGATCCCAACACCTGATGACAAGAACGAGGGCTTTATGTGAGCACCTGTGAGAACCAGATCTAAGACAATAATCAACCAGAATGCACCCGACAGGGCTTGTTTAATTTTGCAGACTCCTACCCCATTGTTCTGTTTAAACCTAAAGTGCACATGCCAGTGGAAACGAATACCTTAAACTCAGAGCTGGAGAGGCAGAGCAGGTGGATCTCTGAGTTTGAGGCCAGCCTGGTCTACAGAGAGAGTTCCAGGACAGCCAGGGAGGCTACACAGAGAAACCCTGTCTCTAAAAACAAACAAATAAAACCCTAAAGATCATGTAGGTACCTTAAAGATGGGCATTGGGGGTTCACTAAATTTCTCTACCTGTTCCTTTTCCCAGTGTGCTCCTGTTGTGTACATCTCCTTTCTCCGTTTTGCCCACCTCTCATCTCTTTAATCGGTATTGTTGGGAAAGGCTAGCTTGTTGCAGCTGTAACTTTTTACCCTAAGCTCTGCGGTTCCACCTCTTATTCTCAGCATCTGGCATTTACCCTGTTCTGTTTATGTATGTTTATAAAGGGAATCGCTTGCTCTCCAACTTCTTTGCAAGCAAACAGCTTCAAGATCAAGATAGGACATCAGAAAGGTTTTAAAAGAAGGAGGCAGGGAGGGATCCCAGTTGTGGAACAAACAGAATAATTAAGTCCCAGGCAGTGGGAATAATTCAGTTTAAAGTGTCAGAGAGCCATGCTGAGAGGCCAGGTAGAAGATAAGATTCAAAGGCTGGAGGGTGAGAAGTGATTAAAGATGCTGATTCAAGCTGAACCTAGACTGGTAGATGAGAGCGGCCCACCCCTGCCACAGAAGTCATGCCCCGTGTTACAATTCACCTGCTCTTTTATAGAAAGCCATCTTAGGTGCCCCCCAGCAGCTGGCATCATGCCCACCACTTGGCAATGCTTTGCTATAAATCTCTCAGGATACAGAAAAGCCTGGAATGTGTATGTGTGACAAGCAAATGCCTGTGCAGAGGGTGGACATCTCTGGCATCACAGCCCTGACACTGACTCCGGGGCGGAAGTTCCCAGCATTGATGTGTTGAAATGATGGCATCCAACCCCCACCCCCCAGGACCCTGAAGAAGTTTCCAGCTGCTCTTCGGGGCTCTATTTTTAGAGCAATGAGCCTGAATTTCATGACCCAGTTTGAGACTTTGAGCACAGAAAAGTTTTTTTTTTCCTTTAGAGGCTGAATAACCGTTCTCAGTCAATGAGACACCTAACAAAACATTCTCGGTTGGTTTTGATTAGCTGCTGCTTGGTGGTGGTGGTGGTGGCAGCAGCGGTGGTAGTTTTGTGTTGTTTGTTTGTTTGTTTGTTTGTTTATTCAAGGTCTTTTCTGCCTTTGATGGCTTTGGTGACACATGATTTCTCAGAGTATGGTCTAATCTGGTCAAACTTAAAATACAGTCAGCTTTCATTTCTTAAAAGAACAAAACTTACTCAAAATTATGGACCAATATAGCATTATTCTAGCTTTTTGGTCTCTCTCTCTCTCTCTTACTCTTACCCACTCCCAACCCCCCTCTCACCACCCCTCTCCCCTGAATGGTACAGTGCAGAGGAGACGATATCACATGACCTCCAAGGTTCCTCCATAATCCTGCCTCCTAACAATGGCTTCCACTTTGGTTTTGCTCTGTGTGGGATCCACCTAAGCCAGCAGGGAAGCCTTGTGACTGGGAGTGCATGGCTGGTTCAGTCATCTCAGCCCAGCAGGGTTCGGTGAGTGAAGTCAACAGGACACGTGAGCTGTCCCGTGAGCTGTCCCAGGTGTACTACAGAGCTTTTTCTGCTTGGTTGATTTCACGTTCCACATCACACTCCCTTCCATGTTTCAGACCAAAGATAACAAGGATTTGGTGTCTGTAAGAAAAGAAGGCAGTCCAGGTCACGGTACACTAAAGGTGAGGAGGCTCTGAATACAAGATCCATGGGACTGGACCTGAGTTTCCAGAGTCTTCGAAACACTACGATAGACAATTGTGACCCCAAGATCTGCCTCTGAAGCATTTTCCTGAGCGTTCTTGGACACTGATAACATCTCTGCCTTCTCCTTATATTTGATATTATTTTCTTTACTCTACTTCCCTTACCGAGTTGAATAAAGGAATTTTCTGAGCTACCTTAATTTCAGAGAGATTACAGCAAGAAAAAAATATATATAAACATACCAAAAAAAAAAAAAAAAAAAAAAAAAGCTCAAGCACATGTCACTAGGATAAATACTGTCTTAGCTTTTTAGTGACAAGACATGATGTTACGCTGTGAGATATTTGCCCTGTCACTTTGTATTTTGAAATCCTAACACCCAATATTATGATATCAACAGGAACTAATGGCAGGTACTTTGGTGATTGGTTAGGTCTCTCGTGCCTTGCCAATGTATTTCTTTACCCAGTTTATAGGGGCACAAAAGCCCTTATGAAAAGGAAAGCCCAGTTCTTGTCAAAAGAACACAGAGATCTCCCTCCAAATTCTAATTGGCTTACATCCAACAACTCTAAGTAGCATGCCAGTACTGTTTTAGATAGATAGATAGATAGATAGATAGATAGATAGATAGATAGATAGATAGATAGATAGATAGATAGACAGATAGATTTCATAAATAATTTTCCCCCAAACAGTGATTGAATAAAAGGTCTCAACTGCTGACATTTCATGAATGAATATCTGAGTTTTTTTCTATGGGTAATTCTGCTTCCAAATATTTCCAAGTTAAATTTGTCAAAGCCTGGGTCTGCAGCTTTGAACTTTGGAATCTCCAGGATTAGTTGGCCCTCACCTTGGAGCCAACCCAGAATTGGCTTCTGGGAAAAATCTATAAACTGTTTCCAGTTCTCCTCAGGCCTCAAGACAGAGGTGGCTTGGTGTCTACTCAAGACACAGTCTCAATTGGAAACCTTTACTTCTAAAGTAAACTATTAATAGTTTTTCTCTTTGCTCAGTTGAATTTTAAGATATGTTCTTTTTAAAGCATATGAGTTGTTTTTTAAAAAAAACTACATATACTACCAAACAAAAAAAAATGCTCCAAGGCAATCTGAAAGATAACAAAATATGTATCAGTCACTCCCTGATTTTTATCAAAAAGTCAAAATATAAGAAATGATGTTCATGTGGAACTAATTAAAGGATGTAGGGACTGCACAACCCTGTAAATAGGACATGTGGTGTGACTGAGGGACCACATCCCACTTCCACTAAAACTCTAGTTCCGTTGGAAAATGGTGACTAGGGTTGGGAATCTTCTAGCCCGTTTGTCATTGTGAAATGTTCCATCATCAAGGAACTTTAAGTTGCTGTTACACATAGCCAGGTGTGGCTATGTGTAACATAGGTGATAGGTGGTTAGTTCCTGATGTGGAACGCTGATTAAATGGACTAAAGGACAATAATATTGAAAAGTGGCTAACAACAGAAGAGGAAAGCAAGCCATACGAGGACACCTATGGCACGGTCCCTGAGCAGACGGTAAGACAGGAGAGAAGGCTGGGGAAGAAATGAAGGAGCCGAATGTTACAAGCATTGATCTCCGTAGCTCATGAGTCGCCCGAGGAAATGAGTTGCCGGTGAGTCCAAAGCTTGGGAGATGTTGGCTGGGGTTACAAGCTTGACCATCAGCATCAAGTGGATAGGGGTGAAGTCCACGATAGTTCTCCAGCTCCTAGAGGTGTCTGCCCAGTTAAGTCACAGGAGTCTCATTGACTCATTTTTCTCCCTGGGTAGAGATTATCAAACGGACCTGAAAGTCACTGGAAGGCATGATCCCTTCTGTGTGAGTAAGCATTTTCTTAAATGACTAAATTATCACTAAGATCACTTTGGGAAGACAACAGATAATGTGCTTATTAACCTTTTAGAGAGAATTAAGTGACTGAAAATAATTGTAAGCTGTGGACTGACTCACTGGAAATTACACATAACAAACACCCAAATTTGGATTTTGGCAGGTCTGTGGATCCCAAAAACACTGGATTTAAAACGTTTTAATTTTTTAAAAGTATATTGTTTTGTTTTGGGTGTATGAGTGTTTTGCCATCATGTATGTGTAATAGATGAATAAAATGAGAACATGACCACTTTC
>NC_034593.1:123322079-123363408 GCF_900095145.1 Mus pahari | reverse complement strand
GGAGGGAGGGAGGGAGGGAGGGAGGGAGGGAGGGAGGCAGAGACCGGTTAGAAGTTGGGGAAATTGGTTATGAAAATCTTGAGAATCTTTTGGTTGTTTCTTGTTTGGTTGGGTGGTTGGTTGATGATTGATTTTTGTTGTTGTTTTGCTTGTTTGTTTTGGGTTTTGGTTTTTGATGAGACAGACGAGAAAGAACAGAAGCATTGCAAAACAGAAAGAGGTGACTAACTAGCAGCATGCTGGGGGTGGAGAAAGCATGTGAAGAAGATCATCAGAGTTCCAGGCAAGAATTTGGCTCTGAGAGTGAAAAGGAACAAGCAGGCCTCCAGTTCACACCTGAGGGGAGGTGGGGAGATGCCTGCTTCTCAGGAAGTATGCCGCAGGTCTGTCACCTGACAGACAACCAGGTTTCCGATTAAGAAACTAGGTGCGCTGATAAGGAGCCTGAGAGTTAAACATTAAGAATGATGAATGTTTGAGGTAGAAACCGAAGAGCCGATAAGGATATAAAATGAAAGCATGTAAGATTCTCTATTGTCCTTAGCTGTTAGAAGGCTCTCCTGAGAACCACCAACATCACAGCAAAGAAAGTAGCAAAGACAGGTAGGTTCTACTGTCTGTCTTAGCTAGGGTTTCTGACGCTGTGACAAGACTCCATGACCACAGGAACTCTTAGCAAAGAAAACTCTTAACTGGGGCTGGCTTATAGGTCAAAGGTTTAATTATCATTATGGCCGTAAGTGTGGTGGTGGGCTGACAGACATGGTACTCAAGAAGTAGCTGGAAGTTCTACATTTGGATCAGAAGTCAACAGGAAGAGAGAGATACTCCTGGACCTGGCTTGAAAGTTTGAAACCTCAAAGCCCCACCCCCCCAGTGATGCACTTCTGTCCAACAAGGCCATGCCTCCTAATAGCACCACTCCCTATAAGCCTATAGGGGCCATTTTCATTCAAACCACCACCCTGTTCCAGTATCAATAGTATCTAGATGGATTCACTATAATTACTTCTTCACCAAAAAATATATTAGACATTATAGTAGATATCATTGGTGGGATGTGTTTCATTCTTAGGGTTAATAGATAGATAATACATATCATATTGATAACTTCCAAGTTACATTTGATGTTTAGATATGCATAGATGTACAATTGAGTTACTGTTGCATATGTCCATCATTAACATATGTTGTGTGGATGTTGGATAAGTGTGTACATGCATGACACAGCAGGCAGGTAGAGATTGGAGAGTGATGTGCCGGAGTGGCTTCTTTCCTTCCACCGTGTGTGTGTGTGTGTGTGTGTGTGTGTGTGTGTGTGTGTGTGTGTCCTGGGTATCGAACTCAGAACTCAGATCAAGCTTGGTCGCTTTGTTTTTGAACATTGATTTATTTTACTCTTTGGGTGGGAGAGAACATAAGTTGACTGCATCTGTTTCTGCTTGTTAGAGTAGATGGAAGACACTTCACTTCCCACTGTTACTGGCACCAACTTTGATGGGACTGAAATCAAACGAAACCTAAAGCATCCATAGAATAAATCAAACATTCTTCTGTAAGTGATTCCCTTTTTTTAATCTTTCTATTTTAGTGTTGTTGTTGCTGTTTTCCCTTGGATCCATCGTCAGTCCCTTTGCCTTGAGTCATCATCACCTCAGCCAAACGTCCTTGGGATGCGATAAGGTTTTTAACCAGATCAGGTACACAGAAATAGAAGTTACGTATCGCCGCACTTTCTAAGCACGGTGAAGCCCTGTTATAAGCTAGTCATTCTAGTTGGTCTACTTCTTGTCCTTTCTTATTTTGAATTGTGCGGGCGAGGTGTTGAGTCTTTGTATTGAGTATGCACGCATGCTTTACATTTTTTTTCTTCTTGTTGAGATCGTTTGAATTGTTTGAGAAAGGGTGGGTGGGGCGAAAGAAAAATCTGCTCTGAACTATTTAAAACCTTAAATCTACAAACCTCGGGAGTTATATACAAAGTGTTTAAGACTACCGTGAGTCATAGGCTAAGAAAAAAAAATCTTAACCTGGAGGGAAAAAATAATGTTTTCACCACATTCTAACAAACGCTAAGAATCAAGATGTTAACTGTTATGATCTGAGCTGTGGCTTTAATGTACATGTCCACGGCGCCACCTAGTGGCTGCATCAATCTTAAAACTATCTCTCAATACAGTTATCCAGGTAATCCTCAAAATTGGGCATGAGGTGGCGCTAGAGTTCTTCTTAGATGAGCTCTGAAATCTTTGCAAAGCAAGCTCACATTCAAGGACATCCATTTCTTTAGAAAGATAAATCTCGACAAGTCACAACCTTGCCTTAAAGTAGCGAACATTTACTAACTTATCCCATTTCCCTTTTATCATATTTCTGGAGCTAAAGACTTTTATTACTACTTTATTCTGTTGAGGAATAAAAATCCAGGTTCTGAACCGTCAGTGTCCCCACAAGGGTGGGAATGCAACTGTCACTGTTACTGTGTAAGTGAAGCCTTCCTTAGATTCGATTCCAGAAAGGGGTAAAGCTCTGAAGAATGACAGCAGCAGTAATGGTGATTGACAGCTGGGTGTGTCCCCGCTGACTACTGAGTGAGTGAAACCGGGCTTTCTAAGGGAAAGCAAAGGAGACCGACCATGCATTCTGAACGCTGACCAAAGCTGCACCATGTGTCCACATAAAGGGATGGAGGGATGAGAAAAATGAAAGGAAGGAAAGGGCGGCGTTATAAATGACAAATGTAAGCAAACACGGTTTGTTCTTCCAGCTCACAGATGGTGATGGGTAGTTTCCAGAATATGGCTTGAATGTGGCTCTAGTGCCCAACTGATAGCTCCTTGGAATGTCCAAGTGTTTGTTGGTATTGTAATTTATTTAGACAAAAAAAAAGGAAAGAAAGAGAGAGGAAGGGGAAGGAAGTTAGGAACGAAGGAGGGAAGTTAAGAACGAAGGAAGGAAGAAGGAGGGAAGGAAGGAAGAAAGGAAGGAAGGAAGGAAGGAAGGAAGGAAGGAAGGAAGGAAGGAAGGAAGGAAGGAAGGATAAATTTCTTCTTATCAGAGTATCAGAGTCATTCTAACACCCAGAGTGACTGACCTCAGTGACTGCCACACCCTAAGAAACAATTCTGTCCACACTTCCAGCCCCTGCAAAGTCTCTACAATAAAAATGGCAAGCCATTTTAGCCACATAGAAAACACGATGCACGCGTTCGTTTCGCTATATTGCTATATTCCTGAATCCTATTGTTTCCGTGAGACCCAGCACCACAATCATAAACTGTTTCCTTCTCAAATGAATGCTCTTATCAGCATCTCCAGCTCACCCCACAGCAATGTTAGGGAGCAGTGGGCGGGAGGAAGGGCTTCTGTCCCCCAACCGATCACTCGTTAAAACCATGGCTCACACATTTGTGGACTGCTGAGTGTGTGTTCTCAATATAGTTTCACAGAGCGACTTTCAGATCTTGGAGTTAACCCTTCTTGAGTTTAGCACACATATGCACACATGTACACATCCTGGAAATACAAATACCCCAAGGAGAATATGCCATAAACACTTCAGGGCAAAGAGCACCCCAAATAGCCAAAACGAAGGGCCTGGCTATCGTTTCCTGTGAGTGCTCTGAGCGCTCTCTGGCTGCTTGTGCCAAAGTCTCTGAGAAACGAGGAATGTTTATAAACTTCTTCAAGTCCAGGCTGCATCATCACAACAATCATTTTGCTCACCAAGACAGAAATATCAGATGTCAGCTATCTGCTTCATTGGCATATCAGGAAATAAAAGGCCATTGCCACTGTAAGAACCCCTGACCTGTGGAAATGCCTTGGAGGCGTGCCTCGGCGATAATTAAAATAATAGACACTGTCACACGAGGCAGTTATTTTCCAGAAAACAGCTGACGTGTTCTGTGTTCAGCTTGGCAAACCTCCTGGCCAGTTTCGCAAGAATGTTTATTCCAGGCTGAGATCATCTTTAATGGGAAAAAGGAAAAAAAGAAAAAAAAAAACAGAAGGAAAAAGAAAGGAAGGAAGAGACTGAGAAGGAGAGGGGAAGAAATCAGAGTGAGGAGAGATGGAGAGACAGTAAAGAGGGAGGGAGGAAGAAAGAATTCTTAAGTAACTGAAAAGAGTTTCATGATGTCTTCCACCAGTATCATCAGGCACCCTCCCAATCCTGTAATGAATTCTTTCAAATTACAGAGATGATGTATTTTTACGAGAGATTATGGATATAAAGTATGTTAGCCTCAGTATTAAATTATAGTGTTACATTGACCCAAGGTGAGGTATGAAAGAGCATAAGAATCTCCTTAGTTCACACGTGTGATTGTAAAGAAAACTGAGTCACGATGAAAGTTTATATTTGCAAAGCTTTATAGAGAGGAAAACACAGAGCAAACATTTAAGGATACAGAAAGCCAGGGCCATAGATCACAGGCTCCATTCTGGCGGCTCCTGAGTTAGACCTGTAGCCTCTTCGCCTTCGCCCCGTGTCCTGGAGCTGGACTGCCCAAGCCACTCACACACCCAGGGAGAGCGGGGCTTTGCCAAGCAGGGCTGATATGCCGGTCCTGTCTGGTAAGAAGATCCCAGCGCGCTCTTCCTGGCACACGGTTTGCTTTGACTGCTGAGTCCCAGCGGAGGCGAAGAGGGAAAAACGCTTCTTCAGCTTCTTCATTGTTTTATTCAGAGTTTGGCATGCTCGCTGTGGAGAAAGGGGAAATTGCTTCCTTGACATTAGTGTGCAGGGGTCTATTTAGGGATTGAGATTCACTATTTACTAGTGTTTCTGTGAAAAAAAATTGGATGTTGAACCCTGGAAAAGAAACACAGCAGCGTGGAGTTGGTTTCTAACTTCCCGTGGCCCCCAAAGCACCGTTGTTTAAAGCTCGTTATTGTTTGCTACCTTATTCTCCAAAGCTACCTTATTCTCCTTTTGGTTTGTTTTCCTTTTCTTTCTTTCTTTCTTTTTCTTTTTCTTTTTTTTTTTTTTTTCCTACTTCTACAAGCTTCTTGACAATGGTAATTATCCCAGGAAGCTTGGCAGGCAGTATATAATTTTGCGACCTCATACATTTGCTTTAAATGCTCATTCAACAAGCCACGTTCAACGAAGGCTGGAAAAATGGGGGAAACTTGGGTTAAGAAAAAAAAAGGTGACTCTCCTGACTCTCGCACTTTACTCAACCCTCTCTCAGGAAGCTTCGAGATGAATGGGGAAAAGGCCAGTTGCAGGGTAAGGCACGCCTTTAATCCCAACACTCGGGAGGCAGAGGCAGGCGGATTTCTGAGTTCAAGGCCAGCCTGGTCTACAAAGAGAGTTCCAGGACAGCCAGGGCTAAACAGAGAAACCCTGTCTCGGGGGAAAAAAAAAAAAAAAGAATTAAATTCTCCGCCACTGCTGAACAGCAGAACAAGACAGGAGATCAGCACACGGGCACACCGGCATTTTGCTCAGTCACTGTACTTTCAATCTGGGTAGGGATTCTGCTCTTGTGGATGAAAAGTAGCAGAGGCTGGTGAGAGGGCTTCAGCTGGTAAGGGTGCTTGCTGCCATGCTTGACAACCTGAGTTCAAGCACCAGGACCCACATGGTGGGAGAACTGGCTCCCTGCTAGGCAAACGCGGTAGGGCAGAGCCACGCGTAAACCCCACCTGCTTTGAAGAAATCATCCCCTAGGCTAGAAAGGCTCACTATCAGGATGTTTTACTTAGCTGCTTTTAATTGCTTGATAAATTTTCTCACAAAATCGACTTAATATAGGAAGGGTTCATTCTGGCCTCTCAGTTCAAGGGTCCATAGACTCCATCACGGTGGCGAAGGCACCGCGGCAGAAGCTGAGGCCGCTGGTCCTGTGTGGCTGCAGTCAGGAAGCCCACAGGGACCAACGCTAGTGCCCAGCCAGCTTCCTCCTTTTTATACCATCCAGGATCCAGGCCCATGGCATGGTGCCACCCACCATGAGTGGGCCTCCCCATCTCAACAAACATAATTGCAGCTGTCTCTCAAAATCTCCGCCAGAGACTGATGGAACCAAGGTGGTCCCTGAGGCACATGTCTAGGTGACTCTGGATCCTGTGACGTTGACGGCAGCAACCATCACCAAAGTCAAATAAATGCCAGAAGTGTCTTCCTTCAAGCCTCTGTGTACTGAATTCCTCTAAGGTGCCTGGTGTTCTCTCAGGTGTCCGGGACAATCACTAGTAAGATGCATGGGTCCTTACCCCAAGACGAAAGCTCGTGGCAGGGCACTCTCGGGGCCAGAGATGAGGTAACCTTAGTGGCAGTAGTAGTGTAGCAGTTAAAAAGTCTTTGGGGCTGAAATGACTAGACGTGACTTGAAGCAGCTGAAGCAGTAAGTGGGGAACTGGCTCGGGCAACCAGGACTGGAGAAGCAGGAACAGTGAGAGTGCTTGTGCCAACCCTGAGCTGTATGTGCAGTCACCAGGTGGGCCTGAGCTCTCTCGATGCTCCGGTCATCTGCACTTCAAGTGTTCCCAGGCTGTAGTGAAAGACTCTGGCAAAGCTCGGCTCACTTCTTACTGTGTTATTTGAAGTGAGCATCCCCCTCCTCTCCCCTCCCCTCCCCTCCCCTTCCCCTCTCCCCTCCACTCCTTTCCCCTCCCCTTCCCTCCCCTGCATTCGCCTTTCCTCCACTTCCCACCCCCTCCTCCACTCCCCACTCCCCTGCCCTCTCCTGCTATTGACAGAAAGATAACTTAATTCAATGTATTTATGATTTCTTTCATTCTTTTCCTGTTGGGTCTGTGCTCCTGACTCCAAGCTGATAAACTTTGTACACAGAGCAGGTGGCTCACACTGTACACCGGCCCATTCCCAGGCTTGGGAGCCTACTACATACAGCCAGTCACCGTCGTCTCTGCCACAAACTCTGCATTGGGGGGAATCCCAACTAAGACTGGGGTGTCATTCCAGCACCCACTATTCCCCAAACCTTCCCCCTCGGAACTATTACACCTGACCCCTAGAAGTTTCTACCAAGTCGCCATGGTCCCCTGGTCACAGCTGATAAAACTAGAGTCAGGAGTCTGACAAAGCAACTGGGCCACAGGATTTAGGGAAATAGAGGCCCCTGTTCCCCCAGTGTGGAGAGTCTCGCAGGAGGAGACAGAATGGCTCCACCCCTCTCCATGGTATACTGGAGCTGGTGGTCAAGTGATAGGAGCCGTGGTTAAAACACTAAGGACTAGAAATAAGTTGTTGGCTGCTGAAGAGGATTTACAAGAGGATGATGATGGTGACGACGATGATGATGATGATATAAAGCAACTGGTATGAATTACTCCACCCTGCAAGAAGTTTCCTGGTGCGGGGCTGCCTCTTTTCCTTTGTATTTTTTAAAACCTGTGAAATACTCATGACCCAGCTGCAGAGTAAAGTATGGGCCAAGCCAAAAGCAAGGCGAAACCACGCAGTCCGTCACAAAGGGCCTAGGTCACTTATTCTGAGCAATAATACCTCGGCTCACACTGTGCCGAGGTCTCATCACAGTGAAAAACTGCCTGGAATGAATGTCCTGGCCTGAGCTGACTGGCCTATTCAGGCCCCGGCCCTCGGGCCTGGGAACTAGCTGCACTTGGCCTGCAGTGGCAATCTTTGGTCTGGTTTAGTTGCTCCCTGGAGACAAAGGACAAATGACAGCACCAGCCTACAAGTCAGCAGGGGACAAGGAGGCCATGGACTGCACTCCCGCATTCTGAGAGCATGGCTTCACCACAGCTTTACAAAGCTCAAGTGTGCCAACTGTTGCTCAATGTCACTTGCAAGATCAACTCTTCTTTAACGTGCCACGCGGACCGTCTGCGTGCATGTGCGCATGCGTGTGGTTCTCCAATTCACCCTCCCGTGGAGAGAAGGGTCCACAGCTCTGTGAGAGTGTGATTGGCTTCCATTTGTCTCGTTCCCTGCTGTGACACCCCCACCCCACCCCAGGAGCAGAGGCTACCACCACTGCTGAGAGGACAGGAGCATTCCATGAGAGATGAGCGCCGCAGTTGCTCCAGCCTCTTAGGCCTAAGTCACCTAGCTTAGTATTGTACAAACATCGACCATTGTTTGGCTGTCAATCCCAGCGAGCCATTTCAAAGCCTTTGGCTTGTGATGATACTAGGGATGGTCGGCTCATCTTCGTGCATGACAGGTAAGCAAGCATTCTACTTATATCCAGACCTTTTATCATATATATTTATGAATAAGCATGCTCACACATGTGCGTATGAGCTCAGGTGCGTGTATACCACAACACACGTAGAAGGCAGAGGGCAATCTCAGATGCTGGTCCTCAGCTTCTAGCTTGTTTGATGGAGGGCGGGGGGGGGGGTCCTCTTTCGGCTATCTGTGTGTACAGCCAAGCAGTGTGTGGCTCTTCGGCTTCAGAAGACTTTCCTGTCCCGGCCTCCCCTCTCGTCCTAGGAGTGCCGATACTACACTGCCCAGCTATTACATCAGCTCTAGGGATTCCTCGTGTTTGCTCAGCGAGCGCTTCACCCACTCAGTCATCTTATCTTCCCAGTTCCATTTTCAAGTATGCGAAATGCTCCTGCCTCAGTCTCCCGAGTAACACGAGTTGTAGACACGTACCTTGATGCCCCGTCGCCCCCCCCCCACCCGCTTTTTTTAAAATTCACATAGCTAACTACTCAATACTAAATATCGAGTGCGTCACGGGGTGTGTGGGTGCCTGCGCCTGTGGGCGATGTCATTTTGTATTACACTCCATCTCATATTTCAGCGCATCCCTGAATCTGATGATCAACCATCAGGCAGGCAAGCTGGCTAGTGAGTCCCGAGGGTCCTTCTGTCATTCCCCGACTCCAGGCCCCCAGCGCTGGAGGGAGAGTTGTGAGCTCCCACACTCAGCCTTTCACCTGGGTATTGGGGACTCAAGCCAGGTCTTCCAGCTTTCCCAGCAAGCACTTTACCCACTAGCCACCTCTTCCTCTGCCGCTACTAAATGCTCAGACTCTAGCCGCTGCATGCACACACACACACACACACACACACACACACACACACTACTGAGTCCTGTTAGTGTCCCTCCAAAGTAAATGACTTTAAGTGTGACCACTTGGGATTGGAGGCCTTCCCCTGGGGCAGGAACTACCTCTCCCTCTCTCAGCAGCCACTGATTGTCTGTCATTCTTCATCGAGATATGGGACCTGTGAAATCTTCTCCGTCCGCGCTGACATGTCGGCGGGTCCTACCGTTATACAAGCCTTGTTTGGCCACGGTGTTGTTGAGACTTCATGGGTGCGGTTCCCAGTCATGTCTAGAAAACACTATCTCTTCCATCAGACATCCTGGGCCTCTGGCTCTTATCATCCTCCCAGTCCCTCTCCATGATTTTCTCTGAGCCTTACATGTAAAGATTGTGTTATAGAAGCGTCAAGGGACCCGATGGCAACCCCGTGGCCACTTATTCTCCGTATTGTGACCTGTCGATTTCTCTAATTTGTGCTGCCAAAGGAAGCCTCTCTGATCAGGGGTGAGAGTTACAGTTATCTATAAATGTATTTAGGATATAGTCAAATTTATATCGGCCTCAGAAAGTGGGAGTAGTAGACTCGCCTTTAGAATCTATGACCACTGCAACCAGGTCACAGCCAGGTACTTGGCTAGGTTTACAGTACTAGGCCTAGATTCCCTCCTACTGAGTGAGCCTTACGTTCAAGTAGATGCCTACTGGTTACTGCAATATAAAGGTGCCACTACAGCACTGTTGTAGTTCGTAGGCTTTAAGGTTTAGTGAGACGAGCGATTCCTTTTCTCCCTTCACAGCTTGCAGAGCACATTTGGACATGATGAGAGCTAGTCCTCAAGGAGAGACTTTGAAGTACCTAACTTGAGCAATAGGGACATAGCTACAACTTCTAGAAGGCAACCCAGGGCAATGCCAACAGTCTATTTTCCTTTCAGAGTCTCACCTGAGCCACAACTCAAAGGGACATTTCAACCCATGCTGGGCACTAAGGTTTTGGTTAAATGATATATATGGTTCTTGGGGAAAGTGTTATCACCCTACGTGACATATAAAACATTGTTTAAATAAGATTTTTAAATAGTGGCTTCCTGTGACTTTTCAAACATCCTTATTGATTATCTCTCACACTCCTCCTTGTTATTGTCTCCCCCCCCCCGTCCCCAGTTAAAGTTCCCTCATTGTCCCAGTCCCCTTAATAGCACCCACATTCCATTAGTCCCTCTCCAGAACTCTGTCCTCACTTCTCCTGTGGTCCTTCCCACTGTTCTAGCTTCTGGAGTCTCTTCAGGTTACATATTCAAATCTAAAGATTAACAGTCAAGATCAAGAAATAAGAGAGAAGCATGGGGGCCTCTGCTTTTCTGGGACTGTGTCTGTGTACCCCTAGCTAACCCAAAATTTGCTATGTAGACCAGGCTGGTCTCCAGCTCATAAAGCTCCACCTGACTCTTCCCATTGCTCCCCACGCCTACTTCCCAGTCCCAGTGCTGAGACTGAAGGCTTGTGTGACTCTCTCTGCCAACTTCCTTCCCTAAGGTAAACTGTAAATGTAACCTTCCCTAACGTAAAATGGTGCATGAGGTGCCTTGTTCAAGTGTCGAGACAAGAGAAGAGAGCCAATGAGGCTAAACTCTAAGGGCACGTTCTTTGCGCTGGAACATTAGCTGTTTTAGCATCCCTGTTTAAGAGATCCCTCAGAAACAAGAATATTGAATCCACATAAACAGGCAGTCTTCACAATGGCATTAACTTTGCCAGGCAGTTAGAAACACCAACCAGACCTTAGGGCGAGGAGCTCCTTCTTCTCCCCCGAGTGCCTCCTTTCTAATCTACTTCTCTCCCCTCCCTCCATCCTCCTCTTCCTCCTCCTCCTCCTTCTCCCCACACTAGTCTCTCCTAATTTTCAAGTATTGAAAATTATTCCAATACTTGTTAAAACGGAAAAAAAAAAAAACCTCATTCAAGCTTGTTACAAAGAGATAGGCAGTGCGAGAGTGAATCAGACTTAACTCAAACTACAGCAAGGACAGTGAATCCGCACAGCCAAGACACAGCGTAAGGGAGTCGGGAAAGAGGATTACTAAGCTAAAGGACATAGTGGGGTCATTAAAACGATACTGATGGAGGGAGAATTTCCCACTGAGCTGGGCTGGACAAGACCACACTGCCACAAAGGGGAAGGAGGAAGCCCCATTCAGAACTCAGGAGACCTCATGAAAGTTTGGTCAGAGTTGTTATGAAAAGAAAGAGGAAAATTGTCTGATGTGAGTAGATGTCCCATAATGCAGTTAGGGCAAATGTCTGAAAGAATCTCTTGCCTGTTTGTCTGTGGGTTTTCTTGTTCGCTGTTCAGTGACGTAGGCTAGCTGGCTACTTTGGTAGAAGTAAACTTGTAACACAAATACATGACAAATAACATTCCAAAACTTTTAAGTTTTCTTTTAACCAGTTACTAATAGATGTGAATGCCAGAAGTCTGTCAGACTTTTTTTAAAAATTGGTTATTTTATTTATTTATATTTCAAATGTTATCCCCCTACCTGGTTCCGCCCCCAAACACCCTATCCCACCCCTCTCCCCCTGCTTCTATGAGGGTGCTCCCCCACCCACCAACTCATGCCTCACTGCCCTAGCATTCCCCCCATGCTGGGGCATTGAGCCTCCACAGAACCAAAGGCCTCCCCTTCCATTGATGCCAGACAAGGCCATCCTCTGCTACATATGCAGCTGGAGCCATGGGTCAACTTGTACTCTTTGGTTGGTGATTTAGTCCGTGACACTCTGGGGAGTTCGGTTAGTTGATATTGTTGCTCTTCCTATGGGCTCACAATCCCCTTCAGCTCCTTCAGTCCTTCCCATAACTCCTTCATTGGGGTCCCCGCAGTTAGTCCCATGTTTGGCTGCTATCATCCACACCTGTATTGGTCATGCTCTCGTAGAGCCTCTCAGGGGACAGCCATACCAGGCTCCAGTCAGCAAGCACTTCTTGACATCAGTAGTGTCTGGATTTGGTGTCTGCAGATGGGCTGGATCCCCAGGTGGGGCAGTCTCTGGATGGCCTTTCCTTCAGTCTATATTCGACGCTTTGTCCCTATATTTCCTTTATATAATTCTGGGTTAATATTTTTGAGGTGGGTGGGTGGCCCCATCCCTCAATCGGGGGATGTGCCTAACCTCTGGATATGATCTCTACAGGTTCTCTCTCCCCTTGGTAAGCTTGATGAAAAGAAGAAAACACCTGCTACGGTCCTCTAACTTTGTGCTTTACGAACAAAACTGAATGCTTCCCACATTACCCCTGGACTGCTTTTGCAGTGTTTGGGGCTGTGACCCGGTATCTCCAGAACACGGGCCAGGTGGTCTTCGAGTCCCCAGGCACACGGGAGTGTATTTTAGATACATTGGCTCCTACTTTCAAGTTGCATGAGAATCTCCACACTGCTCCAGGCAGTGAGAATTAACCATCCAGTAGTGAATGCTCGGCCTGGTTTCATTCTAACCGACTCATTTAGGAGCAAGGCAGCAGCTCAGCCACCGCCGTTGGTCATTGGAGTTTTCTACGCAGTCATTGAAGTCATTGAACCATTCACCAGGGGTGTGCTTAGTCATTTTCTTCACTGAACTTCTTTCCTGTCTTAAGATGAAATAAGAGGCAAACATCATGGAAGACACGGGGTGAATAAGAGAGTTCTTACTATCTTAGTCATGTGCAGCCTTTTCAAATTTTCCCTCTTAGAAAATACAGTTATGAAAATAGAAAACATATATATGTGTGTGTGTATATATATGTATGTGTATAATATATATATATATATGTTTGTCATTAGAAAGTTCCTTAGTAAAGTTGCTATGGTGTAGGAGAAAAACACATCTCTCTTCTCTGACATAAATACCATTATTTTCTCTCTGCTACATACAACTCCTGACTTGCTCATGCTGTCATGCTTCCCCCCCAGTGCAGTCTCTGTTCAAGTCCTTTTCATATGCTTAGATGTAATTAAAATAATTCCATTCAAAATTAATCCAATTAACTCTTTCTAACCAATGATATACAGATAAAGAAAATAATTTTTCACAGGTCACGTAGAGAAGTAAGGGACAGAGCTAAGGTTCAAGACAACCAGCTCTGGTGTCTCTGGTGTCTCTACTTTAAGGATAAGACATAAACACTAGGCACGATTTTTCTAGTGACACATTAGGGCTGTGTGCCTAGTGACTTATAGCCCTTAAAATCTTGCTCATATGTTCATCCATTGGTCTGAGAACTTCCACTACTTTACAGTTCAATGTCTCCAATTTTATTTATCCTTAGCTCTGCAGCTTAAATATGTAGCTTTCAGTGATAATTGAAAGTTAGTTTGTTGTTGTTATTATTATTGTTTTGGCTGGTTTAGGATTTTGATTTTTTTTTTTGACAGAGTCTCCCTCTACATATGTTTGGCTGAGCTGCTATTCACTATGTGAACCAGGCTGGCCTAGAACTCACAGAGATCTGACTGCCTTTGCCATCCTCCACTGAGATTATAAGCATATGCCACCACACCCAGAAATTTAAAAGTCAGATCCACACTTTACAGTTATTAAATGTCAGATAAATTCACACTCAGTGTCATTTATTGTCTCCTTAGACGGACGCACACTCATTTGGTAATACGCCCTTTTCTCTGACATCCCTTTTCCTTGTAATTGCCGGGCTTCCCCAACATCTTGACACATTTTTCTTAAGATGTACTTACCAGCGCCACAGATGACATTACAGGTTTGTACCTAGAAGGACTCTGATGAAGGGCAGGGAGTACCTTTTTCCCTTTGCCTCTCTGATGACAAATCTTCTTGACCTTTGGGGCCATTGACACAATCTTGGTTTTTCTTGGAACTCTGTCTCTGGTTACACCTCAGAGCTGGCATAGAGTGGGAAGAACCCTAGCTTCTAGATGGATGTCTCTGGCCCAGTTGCATCCTTGTCTATCTAATAAGCTGTGACTGTGGGAAGTCCACTTACATCATAAGTCCTTCACCCACAACGTGGGGAAACGGTGAGCTACTCCGCTCCGACGCCGAGGAGCCTACACACTGGAGTTCAAAGTCTAGCTTGACTCTATGGCTCTACCTTGAACAGCTTCACCTTTTGTGCCTTGGATCCCTCATCCGCAACTGAGAATTCAAAGAGTAGCATCTACTTTCCAAGCATCGAATGGTTGCCAGTGAAGCTAGGTGAAAAGAGGAATTCTTACTCCCTGTTGGTGGCAATGTAAACTAGTTCAGTCACTATGGAAATCAGCATGGTAGTTTCTCAAACAATTAATACTAGAACTACCACATGAGGCAGCTATAACACTCACTCATCTATCTATGCCCAGAAGACTGTAAGTCAGCATACCGCAGGGACACTTGCACATTCATGTTTACTTTTGTGCTAGTCACAACAGCAAGGACATGCAAGGGCCTAGATTAGATGTCCATCCACAGATAAATAAACATACGATGGGAAATATGGTGCATGTACGCGGTTTTTTTGTTTTGTTTTGTTTTGTTTTGTTTTTAGTCATAAAGGAAAATGAATGGAATTTGTAGGAAAATGGATGGTTCTGTAAAATATGATCTTAATCCAGTTAGCAGAGTCAGAAAGACAAATACTAACACATGCTCTATCAAATGTAGAGCCTAGCCTTTAACTTTGGTGTGCTGTGTGTATATGCATGCATGGGTTGGAATATGACTATTGTCATGAAACTAGAAAGGGGACCATGAAAGGGGAAGAAGAGGTTTTAGGAAGGGAAGGAGGGTGTTAAGACACATATGACATAAAGGTAGAAAGGGACAAGTCAGGGAGACAGAAAGTAAAACATTATAATGAAAATGCCATAATGAATATGAATATAATGAATATTACTTCCTATGCTAATTAAAAGAGAAGCAGAATAATGGTTTGGGAAGATGGCGTGGTCAGTAAAGTGCTTGCTGTGTGAACATGAGGATCTGAAATTGGGTTCCCAGAAACTACATTATGAAACCCTACTTTAAAAGGCCAGGCACAGCAGCGTACATCTGGAACACAAATGCTGGACAGGCAGAAACCAGCAGTTCATCGGCAAGCCACCCAAGCTGCATTGATGAGCTCTGGAGAGAGCTGTCTCAAAACTAAGATGGAGATGTGGTGGAGGAAGGCAGGTGGCATCAACCTGTGGCCTCCATCCCCGGTCTGCATGCTCACACATGCATACAATACACACAAAAATAAGCATTAGTGTAAAAACAAAAAATAAACATGGCAAGGTGGTAAAAAGCCATCAGACAAGTTTACAGAGGAGAGCCCTCGGAGCACTTCTGGCACTGTTGGTTGTTATTACAGCACAAGGGTACTCAGAGGATGAAGTGCAGAGATCAAGAGTGTGGGTTGCGTGCTGAGCCGCTAACCAGACACTATTTTATCCAGGCACTTACCTGCATGGAGCATTTACCACCTGCAAGTCACCATGCCAGGCGCAGGCATGTAGACCAGTGGAAACACTGAATCATCCGTGCTAGGTGCGTTCTCATGAGAAAGGAAACAATGAAACAGTCAATAAGTGATCCAAAAGATAACAGCAGGCTTCTGTGGGATAACTCCTGTGGGCTGGTGCTCTTCTAAGCCAGCCTGCGTGCTCTTTCAAGAGAAGTCTTTGTGCTTAGGGAGCTCTCAGGCTAAAAAGCAGAATTGACTCTTCACTGAACTGCTACGTGAATAGTGTCACTGTTAACTTAGAAAACCATCTAAATGATCTATAGGCATGACATCCAGCTACATTTGTGTAAATCCAAAGTCCAAGTCTGCACCACCCCATTCACAACCATCTAGCAATTTCTACAGACAGCGGTAAGTATCAGGGTAAGACTGCTCAGGGGGACCAGTGTGTTTTCTTTTTCTTGCTGTCTCCTCTCTAAGGAGGCAGAGCCGGGCTCATCTGCAGGGGAGGATGTGGCAAAAGTGACTGTTTGCTGAAGGTGACCTTGAAGATACCTACTTTAGATCACCTTGGTCATCTGAAAAGTACAATAATTGCCTACAGTAAGTGTTTTCCTATAGCCAAAAAAAAAAAAAAAAAAAAAAAAAAAAAAAAAAAAAAAACCAAACAAACAAAAAAACAAATCCTTAACTTTGAGCAAATTAAAAGCAATCTGTGGTTTTTAGGATAGAAAAAGGTAAAATTTGAAAAGCAAAGAGAAAATGCTCCTGGAATTGCAGCTCCTTTGGTAGATTGCTTGTCTAGCATGCATGAAGCCTTGGGTTCAGGCTCCAGCCCCACATACAACTCTGTGTGCTTGTCTCGCTTCTGTGATCCAAGCACATGGGCAGGGAGGGAGGAAGGTCAGAAGTTAACAGTCATCCTTGTCTTCACAGAGAGTCTGTAGCCATTCTGGGTGGGCTACATCCGACTCTCTCAAAGACAGATAGATAGGTAGGTAGATAGATAGATAGATAGATAGATAGATAGATAGATAGATAGATAGATAGATAGATAGATAGATAGATAAATAGATAGATAAAATAAATACACAAATGAGGGAGAGATCCCAGTCCCTTCCATAAATTTACACTAGTTTGGTCTCAGAAGAACATTTAAGACAGTACTGACTGACCCGAGGTAATTACTTTCTCTTTCGGGAGTGGTTACAAAGTGACAGGAAGTCTTTCTTAAAGGTAGTCTGAGTGCACATGCCAAATAGCATTCTTTTAAATACGAAAGCTGCATATGCAACATTTAAATAACCAACCAATTGTTTTTTTAAATGTATTTATTTATTCCCTTTACAACCCAATATCAACCCTTCCTCTCCTCCCAGTACCCCCTCACCCAAGTCCTACCCCATTCCTCTTCTGCTTCCCTTCTGAGAGAAGGGGAAGCCCCCCACTGGGTGTCAAACCCTCCCACCACACACACATACATTAAGTTGCTTCAGGACTTGGCACATCCTCTCCCACGGAGGCCAGATAAGATGCATGGAATCCACAGGCAGGACAGGTGCCCCTGCTCTCAGTGTTTGGGGGAACCCTCATAAAGATCAAGCTGTTCATCTGCTACATATGTGCTGGGAGGCCTAGGACCAGCCCGACCTCACTCTTTGGTTGGTGATTCTGTTTCTCCCAACTCATCGATAAGACTCCCTGAGCCCCATCTAATGTTTGGGTGTGAGTCTCAGTGCCTCTTTCCTTCGGCTGTTGGGTGGAGCCTCTTTTTAAAATCCCAATCAAATTGTCCTTAAGGGGAGTTTCCCTTATAAAAAAGCCCCCTGATTCACAGCTCAGGAATGGGAATTCACATAGTGTTTAAGCTTGAGCAATGCTTAGAATAGAAAAAAAAAAAAAGAAAGAAAGAAAAGAAAAAGGAAACCAACATGTGAAAAACTCTGATTTTGCATAAGCTTAATCAGAAAGTAGCACCAAGTGTGGTCGGCCAAAGAATAACTTCACTCAGAGAACCAAACCTCAGACAGCAGGTCCCATGGCGGTGTGGAAATAACAGTGGCACCTAAGCTAGCTTAAGACTGTACCTCTCGGTCACAGATGTGTACACGAGGGATCCAGCTAAACTATGGGTTCTGATCTGATGGAACTGGGTGAAGCCAGGGTTAAGCGTTTTTCTTTCTCTTTTAATTAGTGCCTTTTGTTCTTTGACAATTTGACACATGTGTGAAGAATTCTGGTCATTCTCCCCAGACACTCTTCTTCATCCACCCTGCCAGATTTCCTTTCTTCTTTACAAATCTCTTTTTCTTGTTTACTAGCTTTTTGCTTTGTTTAGCATTCTAAAGAGTTTAACTGTAGACATCTGCATGACCCTGAGGTTGGAAATAACCATCAGAGCCTTGTGGGCTCACGAGCCGGTGTAAAGCTGGATACTATGTCTTCTCCTCCCCAAGAATCCACATATAGCCAAAAATCCGGAGCAAGTGGTGTGGCCCATGAAGCCCTTCCTCATCCATAGCAGACTGTTGAGTGATCCCAAATTGTGTGGGTGGGCCCAGCGTCAGAAGGCTCAGTAGCTTTGAGGTCATGATTGCAAAGGCCTGTCAGGCTTAGTAGATGCTGCATAGAGACTGTCCCTGTCCTCCAGCTCTTAGATTCTTTCCACTTCCTCTTCCACGTGCTCCTGAGCTCTAGAGAGTGCTGTACTGAGCGTGTCACTGTCCTTTATTCTCAGAGTCATGTGCAGCCATGTCTGCATTCTCCTCTGTTCAGTGCAAGGTAATGATTTTTCTGATTGAGACTGAGTGGATTTCATCACTAGATATAAAAATAGGTATTTAGAAAGTAGTTTGATAGTATGTCAGTTCAGCTAAGCAGCAGATTTCCCTCTAGAGAATTATATAATTGTATATTTTTACATGTTATATATTAATATATTATATACACTATATATGAATATATTATTCACATGTATTATACATATTCACACATAAGGATATATATGAAATGTATTCATGAATTATGTCAATGTATTCATATATAATCATATAATATATATTGATATATTGTACATATTACTATAAAATGTATATATTACTATAATATATAAATATTATTATGTACTATAGTAATTTTCAAATTGCTTTTCTAACTCTATGGAAAATTTATTTGGAATAACAAAAAACCTAGGATAACGAAAACTATTCTCAACAATAGAAGAATTTCTGGGGAAATCACCATCCCTGACCTCAAGCTGTATTACAGAGCAATAATGATAAAAACTGCATGGTATTGGTACAGAGACAGGCAGGAAAATCAATGGAATAGAATTGAAGATCCAGAAATGAACCCACACACCTATGGTCATTTGATATTTGACAAAGGCACTAAAACCATGCAGTGGAAAAAAGACAGCATTTTTAACAAATGGTGTTGGTTCAACTGATCAGCATGTAGAAGAATGCAAATTGGCCCATTCCTATCTCCTCATACAAAGCTCAAGTCCAAGTGGATCAAGGATCTCCACATAAAACCAGAGACAATGAAACTTATAGAGGAGAAAGTGGGGAAGAGCCTCAAACACATGGGCACAGGGGAAAAAAATTCCTGAACAGAACAACAATGGCTTGTGCTCTAAGATCAAGAATCAACAAACAGGACCTCATAAAATTGCAAAGCTTCTGTAATTCAAAGAACACTGTCAATAGGACAAAAAGGCAACCAACAAATTGGGAAAAGATCTTTCCCAATCTTATATCCAATAGAGGGCTAATATCCAACATCTACAAAGAACTCAAAAAGTTATACTCCAGAGAATCAAAAACCCTATTAAAAATGGGATATAGAGCTAAACAAAGAATTTTCAACTGAGGAATATTGAATGGCTGAGAAGTACCTAAAGAAATGTTCAACACCCTTAGTCATCAGGGAAATACAAATCAAAACAATTCTGAGATTCCACCTCACATCAGTCAGAATGGCTAAGATCAAAACTCAGGTGACAGCAGATACTGGTGAGGATGTGGAGAAAGAGGAACACTCCTCCATTGCTGGTGGGATTGCAAGCTGGTACAACCACTCTGGAAATCAATTTGGTGGTTCCTCAGAAAATTGGACATAGTAGTACTACCTGAGGATCCAGTTATACAACTCCTGGGCGTATACCCAGAAGATGCTCCAACATGTAATAAGGGCACATGCTCCACTATATTCATAGCAGCCTTATTTATAATAGCCAGGAGCTGGAAAGAACCCAGATGTCCTTTAACAGAGGAATGGATACAGAAAATGTGGTACATTTACACAATGGAGTACTACTCAGCTATTAAAAATGATGAATTCATGAAATTCTTAGACAAATGGATAGAACTAGAAAATTAACATCCTGAGTGAAGAAACCCAATTGCAAAAAAATACACATGGTATGCACTCACTGATAAGTGGATATTAGCCCAAAAGCTCCAAATAACCAAGATACAATTCACAGACCACATGAAGCTCAAAATGAAGGAAGACCAAAGTGTGGGTGCTTTGGTCCTTCTTAGAAGGAGAAAAAAATACTCACAGGAGCAAATATGGAGATAAAGTGTAGAGCAGAGACTGAAGGAAAGGCCACCCAGAGACTTCCCCAGCTGGGTATTTGTCCCATATACAGTTACCAAACCCAGACACTATTGTGGATGTCACTAAGTGCTTGCTGACAGGAGCCTGATATAGCTGTCTCCTGGGAGGCCCTGCCAGAGCCTTACAAATACAGAGGCAGATACTGGCAGCCGACCATTGGACTGAGCTCAGGGTCCCCAACAGAGGAGTTAGAGAAGGTACTGAAGGAGTTGAAGGGGTTTGCCACCTCACAGAAAGAACAACAATATCAACTAACCAGACCCCTCCCCCAGAGCTCCCAACAACTAAGCCATCAACCAAGGAGTACACATGGCTCCAGCTGCATATGTAGCAGAGGATGGCCTTGTCAGGTAGCAATGGGAGGAGAGATCCTTAGTCCTATGAAGGCTCCATAGATGCCCCAGTGTAGGAGAATCGAAGGCAGGCAGGTGGGAGTGGGTAGGTGGAGGAGCACCCTCATAGAAGCAGGGGGAGAGAGGATGGGATAGGGGGTTGACAGGAGGGGGAAGGAAACTGGGAAAGGCGATAACATCTGAACTGTAAATAAAGAAAATATCCAATAAAAAAGAAAAAATATATCATTATTATCATGCAACATATTTATATGTATATGTTATATTAATATATACATTTATATTAATATATGTACATATATAAAATATATGCAATTAAATTATATAATGTATCAATAAATATCATTAATATAGTATTGTAATAATATTATGCTAATATATTAATATGATTAATACTAATATGATACATCATGTAAATGTAATATATAAGATAATATGTAATTATAACATAATTTATACATAACACTGATTGTATATTACATTATAATAATGATATTATACTATAGTATACTACAATATAAATTATATATTATTATATGTGTTATAATATTATATTATGACATATAGTTACATAAATATATAAATATAATATAATATATAATACATAATATACAATATTTATAATTTATGTGTTATACATAAACACTACATATAAAGAATAAATATGTACATTACATAATGTGCATAATGTATAATGATATATGTGTTATTTATTGTATAATACATTATGTATAGTATATAACATAAATTATATATATAATTTTTTGAGAATGTCATACATGTATCTAATACAATCTGCTTCCTCTCATCCTACATCCGCTGTTACCTCCCTCCTTACCCCTGTCAACACGCACGCACCTCCTCCCTACAAGTTCGTTTCTCATATCCCTGTCTTTTCATTTTGTTTTTTTTGTGACCCATTAAGTTTAACCACAGTTGTCTGAGTGACAATGGGCCCATCAGAGCCTGGTTATGCTCACCAGTGGGTACACAAATGCAGGATAGGCCTCCCCTCTCCCAGCATCCATCAGTAGACAATAGTTTGGCAGAGAAAGGTGGCACCAGTGAGCTGGTCCCCATTCATAGTTGACTGGTGACATGTGCAGTCTTGTGTATGCCTAGTGAAAGGAAACACAAATACTGTGAGTTGGTGGTTGTAAAGTTGTGTCATGGCCAAAAGACAACATTCCTTCACTGCCCTCTTCCTCGTCTTTAAGCCATCCTGCCTTTCCTCTGCATGACTCCCTAGCAGACATGACATACATGTCTTGCTTACCGTGGAGCACTGAATGATCATTTATTCTCAGCCTTCTGAGCAGCCGTGAGTTTCTGTATTGACCACGGTTCATTGCAAAGAGAAGCATCTCCAATTAAGGCTAAAAGTAGCATTTGTTTACCAGGAGGAGGTCAAATATTTAGGGAGTGTTTGGTGCTGTATCAGTTTAGCTAAACAACAGTAGGGACTTCAACATTCCTCACACACTCCTGGCTGAGGTTACAGAAGCTGGTCTCTGAGCTGGCCTCTCATCAATACCTTGTACAAAGTACATATATGCTTACCACAATGTCTGTATCCATGCATAAGTTCAAACACCATTTTATACGTTAAACTGAAGACTCAGACATTAAAGAAGGCTAGAAATGTGTTGTCCATTCTATTGACATTTCTAAGTGTATTGTATGCCAGGCATTGTCACTCAGTGATAACTGAAGCACAAAGGACCCCATTCTGGGCCACCCCTAGGTTTTGACTGTTCTCCCTCCCAAGGGAACAGCAGGCATAAGAATTAGAAAGAATTTCCCATATTTACAATTCAAAAGAAATCAACCATGTTCCTTGCTTTTATTTTTATTTTTTTCCCTTGATGTACTTTCTTAGGAACTCTGCAGTTCAGACCTTTACATTTTGAAAACAACTGGCAACTTCACCCAGTAAAATGACATTGGCCTATTTTGTGTGAGCTAGTAAGAAAGTTTTTAAAGTGTTCATACACATGGCATAGTTTGTGGGCAGCTACACTACTGCGAATGGAGTTGGATCATTTTAATTAAAATTAAAACAAATATGCATAGTAATGATTCAGTAAACTTTTCACCCAATTTAAACATAACATGGCTCTATGGTTTCCAGGGCTTTTGACTCTAACTGTCTGCATCAAAAATTAGTCTTCTCCCCAGCACAGGGGAAGGCCAGGGCCAAGTAGTGGGAGTGGGTGGGTAGGGGAGCAGGGGCAGGGGTGGGGTATAGGGAACTTTCGGGATAGCATTTGAAATGTAAATAAAGAAAATAATAATAAATAAATAAATTAGTCTTCTCTCTCTCTCTCTCTCTCTCTCTCTCTCTCTCTCTCTCTCTCTCATGTGCATCAGTTAGTGTTCTGACCACATATTAAATGACATAACAAAATCACCAGAGAGTTTCAAATTCCATTAGATTGGACTTTCCACTGACCCTTTACTGGATGAGTACAAGCAAGAACGGAGAACAAATATCTGAAAAGCACATTCACAAATAGCATCTGAAGAATTTTCATTAAGCAGAGCTCACCTCTTCAAACGACACCAGGAGGGGGCAGCATATATTGTAGCTTGCGGAACTGCATCGAAGCACAGGTTCTTAGGAAAAAGATGCAGAGCCGGAAGCCTGGTGACCCAGGGAAGCCATCAGAAGTCTGGCTCAAAAAGGCACCGAGACAATAATATCGTTTTTTTGTTCCCGAAAGTGAAACACCTCTGATGCCACTGATATCCTTTTGAATCTTCGGATATCGACTTTCAGGGATATACAGAGGTTACTGCCGTTTGCGGAGAGAGAGAGAGAGAGAGAGAGAGAGAGAGAGAGAGAGAGAGAGAGAGGAGAGAGAGAGAGAGAAGGAGGAGATCTAGACTCTGGTTGAGGTATGGATGACTAAAGTATAACCATGGAAATGTATCCACAAACAACTGGCTTCACACATCCTTGTCAGATGTTTGCCATCTGCAGAGCGGGAACACTTAGTAAATAGTACTTCCTTTTCTTAACTCATTCCCCTAACTAGAAATCTTTGTCCTGGCACAGTTGTTTCCTGGCCACCCCCTGAAAGTTCTAATTTTAATTACCTTACTTTTCTCATAGGAGAAAAAAAAAAAGTACATTTTCAAGGCACTTACCATAAATACCTGGGACGAGATCTCAGACAAGTCTGTCAGAGGAGTGATCAAAAATGCAGCCGTTCCTGGGCCTGAAACAACTCGGCTCACCTAGCAGACGACAGCATGGGCTGCTCTGTTTGTTTTTTAAGATTTACTTATTTATCTTATGTCTATGAGTACAATGTAGCTGTACAGATGGTTGTGAGCCTTCATGTGGTTGTTGGGAATTGAATTTTTAGGACCTCTGCTTGCTCTGGTCAACTCGGCTTGCTCAGTCCCTGATTGCTCCGCCCCAAAGATTTATTTATAATTCTACGTAAGTACACTGTAGCTGACTTCAGACACACCAGAAGAGGGCATCAGATCTCATTGCGGGTGGTTGTGAGCCACCATGTGGTTGCTGGGATTTGAACTCAGGACCTTCGGAAGAGCAGTCAATGCGCTTACCCGCTGAGCCATCTCACCAGCCCCGTATGTGCTGCTCTTGTTAGAGAGGACTCTGGTTGGATTCCCAGAAACCCACAGCAGCTCGCAAACATCTGTAACTCCAGTTCAAGTGGATTTGATGCCCTCTTCTGATCTGCTCAGGGACCACACACCCGTGTGGTGGGTATACATACATGCAGACAAAACCCTCATACACATAAAATAGTGAAGTAAATAAATCTTTTCTAAAGGGGGCAGGGGTAAAGTGTTTCTCTCTAGCCATGGTGTCATAGGAACCACATTGTACTGGCTGGTTGTGTGTCAGTTCGGCAATCATTTCTAAAGGGGGCAGGGGTAAAGTGTTTCTCTCTAGCCATGGTGTCATAGGAACCACATTGTACTGGCTGGTTGTGTGTCATTTCGGCACAGGCTTGAGTCATCAGAGACAAGGGAGTCTCAATTGAAAAAAAGAAATACCTCTGTAAAACCTGACTTTAGGCAAGATTGTAGAGCATTTTCTTAATTAGTGATTGATGTGGGAGGGCCTAGCCCATTGTGGGTGGTTCCATCTGGGGCTGGTGGTCCTGGGTTCCATAGAAAGCAGGCTGAGCAAGCCAAGAGGAGCAAGCCACTAAGCAATGTCCCTCCATGGCCTCTTCTGCATCAGCTCCTGCCTCCAGGTTCTTGCCTGCTTGAGTTCCTGCCCTCACTGCTTTTGGTAATGACCCCTTATATGTAACTGTGAGTGAAATAAACCTTTGCTTCCCCAAGCTGCTTTGGTCATGGTGTTTCGTGACAGCAATAGTAACCCTAAGACACAGACTTGTTACAAATAGAATAAATATTGCAAATGTGATGTTTCTTGTCAAGTTAGCCCCAGGTCTATGCTCATTGTAAAAACCATTGTGTTATTATTAATGGGTCTTCTATGCAGTAAAATATTTACATTTCACTGATTAAAACTATGAACAAATAGAATAAATTTTTTTTAATTTTAAAAATATCATCATGTACTGTGTACTTATATGCTCGAAGCTTTCGGATATGTAGATTAAAAGCCTCAATGCTCTTCTTTTCCTATAAAAGTAATATTATTATTGGAAACACTCTCAATACCTTAGAAACCAAAATTTCTTCTAACGTAATGTCTCCCTTTGTTGCACCTTGCCAATTCTTCCCCTAAAATGAGCTAAAAATGAGCAAGTCATGATTCATGCATGGTTCAGAATGACTCAAAATTCTAAAGAACAGATGTCCCACTATAAATTTTTTTCCCAGAAAATAATACAAGTTTTCGACCCTAGTGACTTTAAAAAAAATCCGCCAAATTCTATTTATACTAATGTTTCAGAAGCAAAATATAGAGCTTAAAGGGGGAGGGGGGAGCACCAAGAGATAATTCAACATTTTTTACTTGACAGATGGGAAGATATTAATAATCCAAAGTTATTCAGCTTCTAAAGTTTAAGCATGTTATTTTGAAATATGTACACCTATGATATTTATACATATCTACTCTGTGTTATGTAGGGAATTTTTAAATATTTGGTATGTTCCTTTGTTTTTAGGAGACTAAGGCTATATTGCTAAAACCGAAAATCAGCTATGACTTGCATGAGGCCATGTGTTTCATGACTTGATATGGCTGTTTCAGCTCAGGTGGACAGAGTCTAGAACAAACTTAAGCAATAATTCCAACATTCATACCCATGACTGGCTGAAAAAGAGAGAAAATGCTATGATGGCGTAAATATTTGGAAGATCAAGCTGAGAAGAAGTTAAATGAGATAATACATTTTCATGGAAACACAAGCGCATCGTTATGGAGATAAAGCAGCTCTGTGTGTGTGTGTGTGTGTGTGTGTGTGTGTGTGTAATAGTGAGGAGATTACAGAGATTCCCTGCTGGGGGATGGAGCTTAGGAAGCAGGTCAGACCACCCTAATATGCTTCTCCTCAACTTGTCATTAGAGCTGTCATGACCACAGATGTCTTACTAAACTGGCAATAGTTAAGCAAACTTAGACAGCTTCTTGCCAAGCTCGAGGTTGAGTTCTCACTAAATGTGGTGTCAAAAGACAGAGGGACTCTTTGTCACCTTCTTCTGCACTCTGTACAGAGCCAAATGGACCATACCAAAGGAAATGGAAGCTGCTACAGCTCACCTTCCACTTAGAATTTTACCACCTTCATCTGTGTTTAGAATGGAGGAGCATGTGTGTGTCTCTCAATCCCATAAGAACACTCCCGACTACACTCCAGCCAAGAGTCAGAGGGAGGCCTGGAAGCTTTAGGCAAAAGCACATATGTTTAAGAGGAAAGTGTGAATATTTAGTAAATGCTTTCTGTGAACAGACATTTAATCTCATTTGAATTTTCCAGGTGCCTTCCTTTTCTCTTTTGGGATGCATGACTTGGACCAAGTGTTTCCTATGTGCCTACTTGTCCGTTTTACCAATGGAATTAAAAAAAGAAAAGATTCTGAGTGTCTGGCATCGGATTCACCCCCAAACAAAATTGTGGCAATATAATAAGTGATCTCGTAAGCTGGTTTAAGAGTATAGAATTCTACATAAGCGAAGGAAAGTTCTTCCAGGCTCTGAAAGAAAAACACCCAGAGCAAATGGAGCAACAGTGTGGTGAAGACATCAATGTCCTATCAAAATCCCCCCCCCCCCAAATCTAGAAAATCATGTATTTATTCCTGAAAGTGCCTAAATTAACACCTAGCAAGTCCCAAGAGCTTCCATTGCATAGAGAAAGACTGGCTCTGGGGCTGGGAAGGAGGCTGGAAAGGTAAAGTTGTATGCCCCCAGGCTCCGTCAAACACACTCCAGAGAGTTGATAAGATGCACAATAAGTCTGAATTTCAGCCACAAATTCAAATATAGCAGAAGTACAACCCACTTTTCCTTTTCCTGTAAATTAACTTAATATCCATTTCAAGTCACTATTAAACTTAAGGTTCCCATCTTTGTTTTAAACAATATTATTTATAGAGTGCCATGGTGAGAAGTTGGATATCTGTCAGCCACTCCCGTGAGCACCTATCTGTCAACTAATCTAGTCTTCATGCATTGACCGTCACATCCCCATAGGTGAGGGTACTCCAGGCACTTTCCACTACATTATCAGTCTGGATTGGTTAGTCTTTCCTTTTTTAGGCAGAGACCATTCCTCAGAACTGTGTTTATGGGTCAGGACCTAAGGGTTCTTCCCAGAACACCAGGGGTAATGTCCTCCCACCTGACTCCTCCCCAAACCTGCACACACTCCGTTTCTAATCTTAGAAATATTTTTCAGTTCTGAGTGAGATAGGAGAACATTTTTTTTTATTAGATAAGTTCTCTGATATCACAAAAACTTGCTATGTTTAGGATGACCTTGAACTTCTAATCCTCCTGCCTCCACTTCCCAAGTGCTGGAATTTCACTCCAGGCTTGACACCTGCTCAGCCATCTCATTGGTCTATATTACTAGCCCATTGCCTTCCAAAGATTATGCACAATTAGCACATTATTAATTACAACTGTCCCTTGGTAGCCTCAGGCAGTTGTTCTGGGATCCCACAGATAACAAGATAGCCAGGTACTCAAGACTCTACAAAAGTATATCAGTAGTCACACAAAACCTCTGTGGGTCTTCACATATCCATTCTTCCTTCCTTCCTGTCCTCCTTCCCCTTCCTCCTCCCTTCTCTTTCCTCCTGTCTTTCTTTTCTTCATTCCTTCCTTTGTTCCTTCCTTTCTCTTCCTTTTCCTCCTTCCCTTCCCTCCTTCCTCCTTCCCTTCCTCCCTTCCCTCCTTCCTCCCTTCTTCCTCCCTCCCTTCCTTCCTTCCTTCCTTCCTTCCTTCCTTCCTTCCTTCCTTCCTTCCTTCCTTCCTTCCTTCTTTCCTCCCTTCCTTCCTTCCACTAGTCTCTCATGTCCCCTAGGTTGGCTTGGGACTACTCTGTAATCAAAGATGATGCTGAACCAAAAGTCAGTCTGTTCTTGCTTCACTAGTGCTGGGATTTCAAGTGTGCATCACTACCCCTCCTTTGTACATGCTAGGCAAGCACTTCACCAACTAAGCCATACCCACAGCCCTTCTCATAGAATTTAAATAATTTCTAAACTACTTTCAAAATCAAACAGAATGTAAGCTCTATGCAAATATTTGCTATTCTATATTGTTTAGGAAATGATGAAAAAAATCCATATGTTCAGTATAAATGCCACTTTTACAAAGTAGTTTGTACCTTCAGTTGTTTAATTCCACAGTTGTAGAAACTGAGTATAAAGAGGACTAAACTCTATGTTATTAAAATTCCTGGAAAGAATTTTTATTCTCTACTTGATGAAAACTACATTGTTAGACATTTTGAAAAACAATGTTTTAGAAATATTTTGTTGAAAATGCTAAGGGAGCTAAAAACCATCCAGTGGAAAAATGACAGCATTTTCAACAAATGGTGCTGGCACAACTGGCAGTTATTATGTAGAAGAATGCGAAATGATCCATTCTTATCTCCTTGTACAAAACTCAACTCTAAGTGGATCAAAGACTTCCACATAAAACCAGAGACACTGAAATTTAGAGAGGAGAAAGTGGGGAAAGCCTCGAAGATATGGGCACAGGGGAAAAATTCCTAAACAGAACAGAAATGGCTTGTGCTGTAAAATCAAGAATTGACAAATGAGAGCTCATAAAATTGCAAAGCTTCTGTAAGGCAAAAGACAATGTCAACAAGACAAAAAGGCCACCAACAGATTGGGAAAGGATTTTTACCAATCCTAAATCTGATAGGGGACTAATATCCAATATATACAAAGAGCTCAAGAAGCTGGACTCCAGAAATTCAAATAACCCCATTAAAAATGGGGTACAGAGCTAAACAAAGAATTCTCAACTGAGGAATACTGAATGTCTGAGAAACACCTTAAAAAATGTTCAACATCCTTAATCATCAGGGAAATACAAATCAAAACAACATTGAGATTCCACCTCACACCAGTCAGAATGGCTGAGATCAAACATTCAGATGACAACAGATGCTGGCAAGGATATGGAGAAAGAGGAACACTCCTCCATTGCTGGTGGGATTGCAAGCTTATATCACAACTTTGGAAATCAGTCTGGCGGTTCCTCAGAAAATTGGACATAGTACTACTGGAAGATCCAGCAATACCTCTCCTGGGTATATCCCCAGAAGATCTTCCAACTGGTAATAAGGACACATGTTCCACCATGTTCATAGCAGCCTTATTTATGATAGCTTGAAAGAACCAAGATGTCCCTCAATAGAGGAATGGATACAGAAAATGTGGTACATTTACACAATGGAGTACTACTCAGCTATTAAAAACAATGAATTTATGAAATTCTTGGGTAAATGGATATATCTGGAGGATATCATCCTTAGTGATAGTAAGTAACCCAATCACAAAAGAAGTCACTAGATATGCACTCACTGATAAGTGGATATTAGCCCAGAAACTTAGAATACCCATGATACAATTTGCAAAACACAAGAAAACCAAGAAGAAGGAAGACCAACGTGTGGATACTTCATTCCTCCTTAGAATAGGGAACAAAATACCCATGAAAGGAGTTACAGAGACAAAGTTTGGAGCTAAGACGAAAGGATGGACTATCCAGAGACTATCCCACCCGGGGATCCATCCCATCATCAGCCACCAAACCCAGACACTATTGCACATGCCAGCAAGATTTTGCTGAAGGGACCCTGATATAGTGATCTCTTGTGAGGCTATGCCAGTTCCTGGCAAACACAGAAGTACAGTCAGCTATTGGATGGAACACAGGGCCCCCAATGGAGGAGCTAGAGAAAGTACCCAAGGAATTGAAGGGTTCTGCAACCTTATAGCTGGAACAACAATATGAACTAACCAGTACCCCAGAGCTCATGTCTCTAGCTGCATATGTAGCAGAAGATGGCCTATTCGGCCATCATTGGGAAGAGAGGCCCCTTGGTCTTGCAAACTTTATATGCCCCAGTACAGGAGAACACCCAAGGCCAAGAAGTGGAAGTAAGTGGGTAGGGGAGCAGGGCGGGGGAGGGTATAGGGGACTTTCAGGATAGCATTTGAAATGTAAATAAAGAAAATATCTAATAAAAAAAATAAAGAAAGAAAAAAAAGAAAAACCCAAACAGAAAAAAAAGAAATATTTTATTGTAAACAACAAAAACTCGGTTCTAATTAATGTACTACATTAAATGAATGAGTTAACTCGAGTTAATCCTTGTTGAACTGTGATCTCCAAAATGTGACACTTGGCCCTGGTTGGATCTTGGGATCCAAATGATACTGACAGTGTCTTTGTCTTACTTGCTTCTGTCGTCCTTCCTTAAGAGACTTCCTGTCCCTGGAACAAGACAACTCTAGGCAGTCTAGAGTTGGACTCCTTGGGTTTTATTAATCATGGAAACTGAGAGACACTCTTTATTCTTCTAACATTCAAATAAGATAATGAGAACTTTAGCTAACTTTAATACTCTGTTCATTTGTGGCCAATACCAGGGTCACAAAGATAAGCCATTCTGATTGGTCAGTCAAGGTCATGCTGGGTTTCATAGGTTTAAGTTGATTCCTGGAGCAATTTGAAGGGAGCCTAATGTGGGAGCTTATGCAGTATAAATTATACTTCCAAGCCTGCGGGTACTCAGGAAAAGGAGCCCAAGGCTTGGAGAAACTGGAGGACCAGAAAGTTCCCAGATACATTTAATTTAACATTAAGACAAAGCAGGAAGACAGATGCAGAGTCCCATAATTGCCCAAAGACCAGGTGACAAGGAATCTGAGCTGGGTATTCAGTGTCAGCTCAGTTTCCTGGGGCTTGGGCCAGGAAGAAGCACCACCACATTCCTCTTGATCAACATCAACAAAACACTGGCCAATTAGTGGGAGGGCCATGTCAACCAAGAGGATGTGGAAGCTAAATGGTAAGTGGATGCTTTCTGTCAAGCCTGAGATACTCTATACCGGTTCTCAAAGCTGTGGTACCTCTTAAGCAGTCATGCTAGCTAGTGCATGAAAGTCTACAATTGTTGCATAGTAATAAAAAGCATTAAAAAAACACTCCTTTTTTAAACCATTTAATGTTTTGGTCATTGAAACCTACACTTTCGGAAATCATTAAGTTCATTCCTTTAAAATTCACCTTACAAATCTTGGTCCCCTTATCACCTGTGTTTTAAATGTACCCTTAAACTCAGAATATTGATCATGTTTTTAGTCTTATTTGGGAAAACTTAATTTTAATTCAGACACATAGGCCTTTGAAATGATAACTGATATATGTCATCCTACTGTGTTACCTTGGGCTTTTCTTCCTCTTTCCTTCTGTCTCTCTCTTCAATTCTCCCTCCTTCCCTTCCTACGATTCTATGCTGCTTTCTCTGTTTTCTGAGTTTTTTTTTCCTCTTGGGTTGACTTTGTTTTACATTATTGTCTGCTAATGCAATGTCTGACACTTGCTTTCATTTTTATGACCAAATTGATAACAATTATTTGAATCGAGCATCCAGTTAATGTTATGTGTCTGTTTGACTGGATTAGGGGCCGTCCAATAGTTAGTGTGTCTGGAAAAGTATTCATTGAACTCGCATTTGAACCTATACACAATGAAAGCAGATGCTTATTCGGAGGTGGGCTTCATCGAGCCCACTGAAGGCCTAAAAACAACCAGAGACCTGGTTAGGAGGGAGCTACTCCCTGGCCTGGATGTATCTGGCTAATTTTTCTGCATTAGAATTCAGACACAGGCTGGACTATACCAGGGCGTCCTGTGCAGCCTGTCCACTTACAGCTATTGTGAATACTTCATAATTGATTCACAATTATTACAAGACAAATTCTTGTAACAATTTCATTAAGCATGGAATGGTCTTACTGAAGGGGGGGGTCACTGTAGAATTAGAGGTAATTGAGAGAGAAAGCAGAAGAAAAAGGCCAAAAGTAATACTGATAAAAATAGGAGAACACTGGGTAGAAAAAGGAGACCCTAAAAATAGTAGTTTAAAAGACTTAGTGTGTTACAAGCAAAACTGGGACAGAGAGAATCACAATTTAGCCAAATTCTTCAACTCTAAGGACACAGAAGAGGAGCATTGATATTATCTTTTCTAAGTAATACACATAGAGAGTGCATAAATATGCACATATTGACACTTTTGCACATATGTGACACATATCTGACACTTTTGCTAATATAAAGAACACATTGTTTTGTGCTTGAATGAGATCAATGACTACTGTAAGTTCTGTAACAATATAACATCTATTTTAAAATTTTGATTGTCTTCATTGTCATCTGAAAGATGTCTTGAAGGGAAATTGCTTTTCTTTACACAAACCATGTGGATTTTTTTTCTGACCAAGTGTGTGTGTGTGTGTGTGTGTGCATGCACGCGCGCACGCGCATGTGCACATACACCATGACCTATGACATGCTTATGGAGGTCAAAGGACAAGTTCAAGTGTCATCTTATCACCTTTCACCTTGTTTCTAGACAGAATCTCTTCATTGTCATCTGCCATTTACAACAGGCATGGGTTTTCCTGATGCCTCACTTCTCACCTTAGTAGCACAGAGCTTACAGATGTCCCAACAGCTTCTCAGAGTCCCAACTTACATGTCTGGTATCATAAACCCCCCAAAACAAACAAACAAATAAACACATGTGTGGGGGAAGTCATAGGCCTTAAGAGTGAACCTACTAGTACTTAAATAAATGAAGGTAGTGCTAAACTTCTTCCTAAATATCTATGTGTATACGCCCACATCCAAATGTTACCATTAACCTTAATCAGTGAAGCATCTCTTTGCAGTGATGAACTGGGCAATCAGAGACACTCAGCCCTAAACATGAAATTAATACCAACTACTGTAAAGCTCTGGAATAGATCAGAGGAGGGAATGAAAAGAATGTAAAAGCCAGAAGATAAGAAGGAGGACTTCAAAATGCTGTCTTCTGTGCATGATACACCTGCTTCAATCATGAATTTGCCTACACTGAGCCTGCCCAAGACTGGCGCTCTCAATAGTCGCTCCTAGATGGGGAGGCCCTCACGAGGCACTACTCTTTTCTGCTGAACTATTAGCCATCTGATAGATTCCAGGGGAAGGGGAGCCATTGACTTTCGTCGTGTGTCCCATCAATCTCCAATGAATAATTCCAAACCCATGTCCACACAAATGACCTTGACTAAACTCAATGGGTGGGTCACCAAACAAAATAGAACACAAGGACATGAATGTGGGGAATGGATTTGTTGTGGGGGTAAGGATGTTGACAAGCTCAGGAGGAAGATAATCGAGGCTGGGGTGAGAGTAATTAGAATGTATTGTATACATGTGTGAAATTGTCAAACAACAAATTTAATTAATAAAAATGGTACAGTAGAAAAAAAATTAAGCCCTCAACTACCATACAAGCTAGCAATTACACTCCTGGCAATCATCCCAGAGAAATGAAATTTTACATTCACAAATACTTGTACAAGACTGTATATAGAAGAATGTTTGTAAAAGCCAGAAAGCAATAACCAGATGTCTTTCCATATGGGAATGGGAAAACAAACTGTAAAGTGGTCAGACCATGGGACAGGACATCTAAACTGGGCTCGGTTCATAACATGCCTACACCACAAGCCTGAGGGCCAGAGTTCAGTTCCCCGGAACATGGACAAAGCTAGGTGCAGTTCTGTGTGCCTGCAATCTCAGCACTGACTGGAGGTAGGGCACAGAGATAAGCAGTCCTCTTCAAGCTAAATAACCAGCCAGCCTAGCTGAATGGAGAAGTTGCAGGTTCCATGAAAAACGCTGTGGAATACCTGACATCTGCCTCTGACCGCCATACATACATACATGTGCACACATGTGCATGCATACCTGTCCATACTGATACTAACAAGTACACATGCAGAAACCTCAACAACGTACATATAGGAAATAAGGAAACAAATTGTTGGTGTTCACAACTCCCTGGATAAATGTCAGAATATTACACCTAGCAAAAAAAAAAAAAAAAAGGCAGCCTTCTGTCTGATGTCTGATTCTGTATGTCAGATGCTGGAGGGATGGTGAGGGGGAGGAGTTGGTAGGGCCACGAAAGAGCTGTAAGAGGTATCTTGGTGGTAGTGTAAGTGTTCTTTATCTTAACTGTATCAATGTAGAAACCCTGGCTGTAATTTCACACCATAGTTTTGCAAGGTATTATTACATTAGGGGAAACTAGGTAAAAGGGATGTAGAACCTCTATCCTCTTCTCCACAACTGCATGTGAAACCATGGTTATGTCCAAATCCAAGGCATGATTTTTTTTTTAAATAGATAATATGGAAATATCATGAACAATTATATGACTAGAAATTAAACAACTTAGACAAAACCAGGAAATGCTTTGAAAGATATTAATTGTTTCAAAATAAAAAATCCTCACAGAAAGCAACTTAAGGAAGGAATGGCTTCTTTTGGCTCACAGTTCAAAGGGATACAGTGTGCCGTGGTACTGAAGGCATGGGAGCAGGAGCGGAGGGCAGCTGGTCACATTGCATCTGAAACCAGGAGGGAGAAGGGGACAATGACAAGCAGCTTGCTCTCTACCTCTTCTATGCAATCTGTGGCCTGAGCCTACGGGGTGGGTCTTTTCCCCATTGGTAAAAACCTTTCCAGAAACATACCAGGAGGTATACTTGTTTCATGAACCATCATGGAAATATTTTACAACCTATTCTAAGACGCTGACATTACTGTGAACTGCAAGCCAGACAACAATGGCGTGGGTGAGTGAGTGTGCCTCACAAACGCAGGGACAAAATTTTGTAAGGTGGAGTCTCACACAATTCTAGCAAATTAATACAACAGCGTGGAAAAGGGTTGATTGTTTTTGAACAAGACTTATCCTAGGAAGGTAGTAATTATGTAAAATTGAAAAAGATCAACATATTTCAATGTGTAGATAAATTCAACATAGAAAGCTACATAGCAAAAAGGCATTGGATAAACTGACTGTGAAGAGCACTTTACAGATTCTCAGCAAAGTTACAAGTGGAAGGTAGGTCTCCTTCAGCTGTCGTAAACCATCTACAAGAGTGCATATGCTATTATACCAAATGCTGGGATTTGATGACTTTCTGTTTAAACCAAGATCAAGAAAAAGGTGTTACCTCTTCTCACTCACATTCAACACTGTAGCAGCTATTTTAACCAGGGCAACGAAACAAGAAAAGAAACATGCATATAAATTTAAAAATAAGTAAAATTTATTATTCTTACATATGCCGTGAACATAAATGTTGAAAATCTAATGGAATATTTTTAAAACGATTGAACTAATGAATTTTTCACGAATTTGTCAAAGTATCACCATACAAGATCAATACAATCTGTTTATTTCTCTGTAGCATCTGCTTTACAATTTATTTTGTTATAGCATCAGACTAGTACATGCTCAGTAGAAACTGGTTCTTGTTTGTGGTGGTGTGTTGAGTCTAAGACAAGGTCTCATTATGTACCCTAAGGTAGCCCAGAACAAGGCAATCTTCCTGCCTTGCCCTCTCAAGTAGAAACTGCATTCTGAGTTTGTAATTTTCATTTTTCTGTTGTTGTAAGATGCAGCATGATGCTTTTAAAATGTCGGGCAGTAACAAAGGCCTCAGCTCACAGTCTGTCATGAGACCTGGATGTCAGTGGATCTTATGACACACTGTGTTGCTGAGCTGTGATGGTTGGAACTCTGATTTTTTCCAATACATTTTTAACATGATACACTCAACTTATGAAAATTGTTTTGCTTGAAACTTGACTATAAATCAAGAAGTTTGTGTACTTGAAGTGAAATATTGAAATAAAACATCAAAAATTTTAAATATTTAAGTAATATAAAATGTAAATACATAGGGATAAACCTGACCAAAATGTGAAGGTTTTAAACACCAAAACTAATAAACATTGCTAAGATAAATTAAGGAATATATAAATAAGTAGAGGCAGGTATCTTGCTAACAGAACAATATTCATATTTAAGATGTGAATTCTTCTAAAACGGAGGCATAAGTTTTATAGAAACCAAATGAAACCCCTAACATACTTACAGACATTAACAAGCTAATTTTAAATTTTATATGAAAGGACAAAGGACTTGGACTAGTCAAACCAACTTTTATTTTAGCACACACAATAAAGTTATAGTAACTATTTAAATGTGGTATTACTGCATAAATAGGGAACCTATCAGAGGAACAAAATAGGGTGTCAACATATAGAGACAACTGATGTCTGATAACTGAAGTGGGGAATGAGTGGCCTTGATCCTGACGCTAGATCAGTCACATGCTAAGATTTTAAACAGAACCTCAACCAGTATTGCCAACTGCTACATGCAGAACTCCCACCATATTTCGTGTCTAAACTTAATTCCTCAAACTACAGACACTGTAAAAGAAAATATAGACAAGAGGTCCAGCAAAGCTGACCCAGAAGGTTAATGCCACGGACCTGGGTTCTAGTCCTAGTGCCCATGTAAAGGTGAAAAGAGAATCCACCAAGCTGTCCTCTAGGTCAACAGCATGTACACTGTAACACACATGCAGTGCACACTCACACATCCACACCATAAGAATTAAGATACGCATTCAAAAGAAATAAGGGAGAAGCTCTTTTGTGGTGAGTCTGAGTCAGGCAGAGCTCTCAGACTTGCTGGAGAAGCCATGGTGCAGAAAAAAGTACTTACCCATAATGCATCATCAAAATGGAAAATTGTCTTCCAAAAAAAAAGGAGGGGAAAGGACAAATTGAAAGAAAACTCAGCACACCCTGTATGATTGCATTTATATGAAACTAGAAAATGCAAACGAGTCTCAAGGGAAAAGAAGCGGATCAGTGATGCTCGAAGGTGGAGGAGCAGGAATGAGTGGCCACAGAAAGCCAGTAGGAAACTTGCCTATCACAGTGATGGTTTCATGGGCGTACATATGTGAAAACCAAGCTGTACTCTTAAAATACCTCAGCGTGTCGATTATAATGCAGTAAAACCACTTAAAGAAGACTGTGTGCATGATCCAGCCCTGCCGAATAGAAACAACGAGACTGACAAAGGCTCCAGGGGAAGTCCTCTCATCCCACAAGCTGTCTGTGTCTGTCTCTCTGCTTCTCCTTTTCTTCACATTTCCCTCTGAGGAGAGCATAGCTCCCAGTACAGCTGGAAGTTATCTTCCAACCAAGGAGAAAGCCAGCAGGAAAGAAATGCTAACGGACCCAGGCAAGCAGACACGCAATTCTCAGGAGGAACAAAGTCCTGCTCCCACTGAATTAGGAATTCTCTTTATCTAAGGGCCTATAGGATGCAATTATATTTGATACTGTCTATATAGTTTTGAATCATGATTCTTTAACTTACATGTAAAAAATATCTGAACTAGGGGGCATTTTCCTCTGAGAATTACATCGATGGTTTATACCATGCCATCAGAAAAACCAAACGAACAAACGAACAACAACAACAACAAAAAACTTTGCATTTAAATCATTTGTTTAAAAAATGAAAACTATTCTGTAAATGTACTGGCGATGTTACTTAAATTAGTAAAGTTGACATTTATATCTGTGAATGCCTATAGTATATGAGATATGTAAATGCTAATGGAGGCGCATCAGAGGTTTATAATCTTCACCATCCCTCGCTTTTCCTTTAGCACGTCTAAAGTTTCCTCTGAGCGATCCACTAACCTAGGGCTCACTCTTAATGCATCTATTTCAGGTGAGGAAGACCTTCTCTGCAACCAAGAATCCATGTGATTGAAAGAATGTTGTGAGAATATAGGAAACTGTACCCAGACCCAGCAACATTCCCTGGAAAAACTCTCTCAACTTCCCCATATAGGAAAGCCGGGCAAAGTAGTTAGGCAGGACACAGGCACAGAGGGCGCTCAGTGCGCGGGCTTCAGGGTCTTTGTTTCAGCTGGACCCTGAGAGATCTACTACAAAAGCCTCAGTGCGATGCTTCCCAGGAAGTTACCCGGAGGAAGCTGTGTGTGTGTTCACTACAGAAAGAGCTGTCCAAGCTGCTACGTGCTTGTGAAGATAGACCTAATGCACCCAAGGCGGGTAATATGGAGGGAGCTGCGCTCATGAATTGCCTATTCCTACCCCTGAGGCCAAGCACAAGTCCCTACTTGCACCCAAGAAGAGCTAAGAGACACTTCGAAAGCTTCAACTAGGTATTGACTGACTGCCAGTTGGTTCCACGCCAGCCCACAGGAGCAGAAACTTTCCCCGGACCCGTTTGTTACTGCCTACTCGTCCCTAAGTACTCGGTGTGTAATTACAGGTCAGTGTAGACAAGGCAGGAAATGGAAAATAACACCTTGCCCTGTAGCACCAGCAAGCCAGAGAGGAGAACCAAGACAAACTCTTCAGACAGGTGCGTCACTAAAATGAAACCATTGGAAGAAGTAGATAAAAGCTTTGTAAAAAAAAAATAGTAATAATGAATTCACTCAAGAAGATATAATTAAAGGTTAAGAGGTTAACAGTTAAATATTTGATGGGTGCTGGAGCTTTAAAAGCAATTTAAGAAGTATGCAGAGATTCCGTGTCCCTGACAATAAGCTTCCGCAGTGGAATAAAATAAAATAACTGAAATGGACTAATATCTGGAACGAGAGAGAGCCATGAGAAAACATAATTTTAAAAGCTGACATACTGCTTAGCTAGAGGAGTCCACCTATCAAGAGGAGTCCACCTATGCCCCAGAGTGGAAAGTAGAGGGAGATGCTGATGAATGGCCTGTCTAGTCCTTGTCACTAGGCAGAAATGCAAGCCTCACCAGGGTCTTCCTACCACGTGCACTAGAAAGGAAAAGTGTCTAAAGGAAGGCCTGCGACTAGTCCAGGTGGATAATAGACCAAGAGAACATCCCATAGAGTCTTCCGTTCCAACTCAGACTTCAAAGGTCTTCCCAGGTTCAAGTTCAAGTTCAAACGAAAACTATCTTTGCAAACCACCTGTTTGATAACTCAGTTATTAGTTAAGCAGCAGATGAAATGCAAGTAGATAAACCAAGGAAACGACCCAGAATGCAGAGACGTGGACTATGATGTAGGAGGTGCTCAGGGATGTAAAAGCCATCATGAAGACCTAGTCTACACTTGTTTAAATTCTAAAAGGAATGATAAAAATTAAACAAACAAACACAAACGGCAATAATTGTGTGTGGGGAGGTCGTGGGGCACCAGGGATGGGGCAGGCTGGCAGCTTTCAGAACTGTTGAAAGCTCTTAAGACCCAGGGAGCCATTTAAAGCCCAATAAAATCTAAATAGGGATGTATAAATGTGGGACAGGCCTGGATTCATCATAAGGAAGCTATAAATAAACATCAGGAGAGCAGCAATTAAGTAGATCCAGACTACCTTGGAGAGGGGTGCAGGGGAATTGAACCGCATGACTACCGTGTGCGAGTTCCACCAAGGAGCTACAGCTTGGGCCTCCAAACTGACTGGTTACAATTTGGTTTGATATTGTTTGTTAGCCAGGCATGGTGGCACACGCCTTTAAACCCAGCACTTGGGAGGCGGAGGCAGGCGGATTTCTGAGTTCGAGGCCAGCCTGGTCTACCAATTGAGTTCCAGGACAGCCAGGGCTACACAGAGAAACCCTGTCTCGAAAAAATAAATAAATAAATAAATAAATAAATAAATAAATAAATAAATAAATAAAATATATTGTTTGTTTGTTTGCTTGGAGACAAGAGTCTCACTATGAAGCCCTGGCTGTCCTGAAACTTGCTATGTAGACCAGGTTGTCTTCAAAGTCACAGTGACTCACCCATCTCAGCTTCTGGAGTTCTGGGATTAAAGGTAACGCACCTCCGTGGCAGGCCCAAACTGGCAACAATGAAACCTGAGACTTGGGGACCAAGATTCTAGGTAGAGCATTTGATTCTGTGCATGAAACCATGGATTCAACCTCCACCCTGAAAGGCGAACACCACTAACAGCAAAGAAAAAAAAAAAAAAAAAAAAAAAAACTAGAGAAATGACGAAATTCTAATTTGGGTGGGGTCAAGGGAAGTAACTCAATCTAGATTTGCAGATGAATAAAGCAGACACTGAAGGTGCTGCAGAGATGGTTCAGTCAGTCGTGGGCTTGCCTGGAAAGCATCAGAGCGTCAAAGACGAGCATCAGGTAGGTTCTGGTAGGAAACGGACTCGGGGTTAACGGACCTTCTAGATCACCGATGTTAGTATTTCCTCAGGGTAACCCAGGATGTTTGGGACGGTTGTCTGGTCTGGACAAGTGGGTGAGCTGCGTCAGGATAACCTAGGTTCCAATCACAGGAAATTAAGACCTCCGTGCACTAAAACAACGCGGTCCCTTTGTAATCTGCGGTTTGCTGTGAGAATAGATAGAAGACGAGGAGAAAGAGCACCACATGGTCCTGGCTGATACAACTCACCTAACAGTTTTTCATAGGAACTGGCTGCGCAGAACTTATTATCACCCTCTGTGGTGGGGACGTACTGAGTGCATATACTGTGTAGCCACATCTTCACGGAAAAGTGGCCCTTCCAGCCATGATTCTGGTCTAACACTGCCCTTTCCTGTCACAGACAGAATGAGTTAGCCACAGAACGAGGCTTCCTGCGTCACTGCATACTGACTGCCTGAAGGTATGTTTTATGGTAAGAGAGTGGGCATTTTGAGTGCCTGGAATTGAATCCAGGACTTCTTGCATGTGAGATGTGTGTTCTGCCCTTCAGCTATTGCCAAACTCTCTTTGAAGGAAAAGAGTATGCTCTTTTTAACGTCTCTTTATTATTTATGGAACACACTTTAGGTGCTATGAAATTCTTACAAACCATGCTTTGGACCCAAATTCCACGGTTTTAAGCGTCACTGGCACTCACCCGTCTTTTATTGCTCTTGTTTATTTTGACCTTCATCTTACCGATAATTCCAACATCCACTGAATGTTAGCCTGATTACCAAGTTTTTTTCCTCTGAGAAACCACAGTACAATGGGTAACAGCAAATATAAAGGAAGGTTTTCAGAGTCGGAGCCTTAGTGAGTACTTTGCGTACTTGGTCTGTTTGACCGCTGTGAGGCAGATGTTCTCTGCATCTCACCTCACAGAGGGATGAAAGGAAGCCTGGGATAGTTTGATAGCAGGAGAGGGGTCACACAGAAACCTAGCACAGAACGGGAATGGGTTCCTTTCTGAAGGGTACAATCAAGCGCCGGGGTCGAACGTGAAGGTGGCTCTGGATTCTACAGCCTAAGGGCTTAACTCCCAGGCTAGCTTTCAAGTGCTGTGCTATCTCTTCCTAAGCTTGTAATT
>NC_034593.1:123305548-123321899 GCF_900095145.1 Mus pahari | reverse complement strand
GAACTCACTTTGTAGACCAGGCTGGCCTCGAACTCAGAAATCCGCCTGCCTCTGCCTCCCGAGTGCTGGGATTAAAGGCGTGCGCCACCACGCCCGGCCTGTAATTATACTTTCCTGAAAGTATTGACTGTCCTTTGCTTTGTGTGACACCACATACTCCTCTGGCTTTTGTGACCTCTTAGAGGACAGTGACAGTCGTGTGTAATTCATTCAAACTGTCCAGGACTCGCCAGCATCTGTGAAAGCAGTGATAATTTTCTTTAGAATGTACTGATGACTCCATTTCAGTGTCTCTTCATCAGCAAGGGAAGACGATTTTGAATTTTTCTGGATCAGAAAGATATTCTTGTTCTCTTCTGTTGGGGTCACTCTTAGGGGTAATATCTAATACAAAGCACCTTTGTCTTGCCATTAGACAAGGGCTCACTCTTCCAAGCATTATGCTAGCAGTAAAATTTTAGCTTCTTTCTCTTTGGGGGACTAATTGGGAGCTTGCTCAATAAGATGTTTAGCGCTAAGTGCAACACAGAATATGGCTATCATTGTTAAGGAGGAGAAATAAAATACTGTGACAATGTAAAATAATATATGCATAATGATTCCATGTTATAGTGGTCAACAGTGCAAGAATTTACAGCCCCTGGGACTATAAAGAAATTAATTTATTTTAATTTTAAGTTCCCATAACAAATGTTTATACTTGTAAACATATGTTCCATTCTCTAACTCCCTGTAGTATATTAAAATATGAGCTAGGGTACTTATTGTGTGTGTGTGTGTGTGTGTGTGTGTGTGTGTGTGTGTGAGAGAGAGAGAGAGAGAGAGAGAGAGAGAGAGAGAGTAATACATATGTATATAATTCACCTTATATATTGAACTGTATATAATATAAAGCATTCTATACAGTTCTTGGGCTATAATGTATGATTACTGTGAAAAACCTGGGACTCGGCTGTTACTTGACAAATTACAGACATAATTCAAGACAAGCTGGGGGCTCCAGATTCAAGACTGGTTTCAAGTCAAGTGAAGTCCTTCTGTTTAATCTTGGCTTGTATGGCTATGAGCAGTGGTTCAAGTCTAAGCAAGAGGAGGCAGCAGGGTGGTCAAAACCAAGTTGTTTTCTTTCTAGAAATAAAACAGAATGTTCCTGTCTCCTTTTCAGCTTGCATTTTAGTGCTTTCAGGCCCAGAGTACGGTCTAGTTTGTGACTCCTCTTCAAACCGTATAACTTCTTCCCATTTATGCACGATATGGATTTCAACCTCTGATCTCACTCCACACTGTTACCAACGCAGAGCTTCATGATAAGGGAAGAAGTGTGTCTGATTTCACAGTCTTAGCGACAAGCACAATCTGCCTTCACAGTATTGGTGATGGAATTTCCATGTATAAGCATTTTTTCTTTGTTGCCTGATTATGACAAATACTATTTGACACCTTAGAATGGATGAAATTCTTAGAAATACCCCCTGAAATCAGGGATTGAAAACAGAAAATTTTGGGGTATTAAGGCAGGAGTACCAGAAGGATGTAATTGGTTTGGTTGTTCCGTGGCAACGGATTGCAGCCCTCATAAGAATGTTCAAGTTCTAACCAACAATGCCTGTGGACATGATCTTATTCCGAAATGAGCCTTTGCAGACCTCCCTGAGCTAAGAGGTGGTCATTTTGACTAGTTTCTTAACAAGAGACAGGAGTATGGACGGGGATGGCTCAGAAGGTAAGAACACCTGAAGACCTACTACTCTTGCCTGAGGACTCACACTGGGTTACCAGCCCCATGCTGGGTGTTTCACAACCACCTGCAATTCTAGCTCCCGGTGAACTGATGATTTGTCTGGATCACACAGACACCTGCACCACACAGACACCTGCACCACACAGACACCTGCACCACACAGACACCTGCACCACACAGACACCTGCACCACACAGACATATGCACCACACAGACACCTATACCACATAGACACCTGCACTACACAGACACCTGCACCACACAGACACCTGCACCACATAGACACCTGCACCACACAGACATATGCACCACACAGACACCTGCACCACACAGACATATGCACCACACAGACACCTATACCACATAGACACCTGCACTACACAGACACCTTCACCACACAGACATGCACCACACAGACACCTGCACCACATAGACACCTGCACTACACAGACACCTGCACCACACAGACACCTGCACCACATAGACACCTGCACTACACAGACACCTGCACCACACAGACACCTGCACCACATAGACACCTGCACCACACAGACACCTGTACCACACAGACACCTATACCACATAGACACCTGCACTACAAGACACCTTCACCACGCAGACACCTGTACCACATAGGCACCTGCACCACACAGACACCTGTGCCACATAGGCACCTGCACCACACAGACACCTGTGCCACACAGACACCTGCAACACTTAGATACAGGTGCCTGTGTAACACAGGTACGTGCAACACTCAGTCAGACACACACACACACACACACACACACACACACACACAGAGAGAGAGAGAGAGAGAGAGAGAGAGAGAGAGAGAGAGAGAATTTAAAATAAATCTTTTAAATAAAAAAAAAAAAGGCAAGTCTCTGGATCCAGATTAGAGGAAGCACAGGGAAGGAGTTGACACAATAATGAAGTACAGACTGTAATGCTGAAGCCAAGTCTAAGAGGCCAGGTATTGCCACAGCCACCAGAGGCAGGGGACAGGCAAAGGATTTCTGGGGAATGTGGCCTTGGCAACCACATCTTCTTGTCAGACCTCTTGCTGCAAGGACTGTGAAGGAACAAATCCCTGACATTGTAGATTTCTGTTGCCACAGATATAGGAGCCTAGTCTACCTGGTTCCCACTCTAGCTTCTGTTTTAGGTATATTCCATGGGATCATTTGGAGCTTCAAGTTTAACTAGATACTTCTCGCTGATGAACAGTCTTCAACTCCTGTTCTCATAGTATATCCCACTACCTCTACCTTTGTAACAATCTTATTTCTATGCCTTTGACAATGAGACTGCCCCACCTTGCAGACTGTAGTTTTCCAGATCCCGTCTAGTCCTCAGAGGAAAACTTTGTTGTTTCACTAGAGCTTGCAGACTTTGTATTTATATCAGCAGGGAAAAGAATCATTTTATATACATTCTATATAGCAATGTGCTATATCGTAACAAGGACACAATTCTCGCCCTCTCCCCTCCCCCTTCCTCCGTCCCCCTTCCCCCTTTCTCTCACAGAGCTCTGTGTTTGTCACTTTCTGTCACTCAGCTGTTGGCTTTGTTAGTTAGCCAATGAGTTCCAGGTCCAACTGTCCCTGCTGAGGTTACAGATACCCCACCTGCAATGACTCTTACATACAGGAATGCTAAAGATCCCAATGACCACTCTATTAGACTCATTTCCCAGGCCCGTAGGGTACAATTTCTAATGTCCCATAAATAATAACAAAGCGTTTCCATCATTGTCTTCCATCTATAGGAAGCCTCTGAACTCTAGACAGCAAAAACAATCTCTGGAATCTAAATGATATAGCTTTAAGGTTGATTATAGGGCTCTTTAAGGTCACTTAAAGACTCTCTAATATACAGTGGAAGAAAAAAAAATCTGTGTTTCCCTCAACAACATTCCACTGAGAAGGTTTTTATAACTTCATGAGTGGAACGCTGCACGGGGGGGATAAGTACCAAAATAAAATGCCTGCTGACTACCTGATTGATCCCTGGCCTTTCAAAGTTGTATTTCCACTTGAACTCAGTAGTGAGACCCCCGAACTCTAAAATAGGTTTCAAGTCAAAACTCACTTGGGAGGTACCTAGCCCCAGGCTGTCATTCCTGGCCCTTGGAGGCACTTTGCCCAAAGAATAAAGACACTCAAATGCTCTCAATGGTCATCAGTGGGAGGCCTCTCCAGAAAAATAACCTCCCTTGAGCCGGATAAGGATTTATGAGCTGTGAACCAACACTGCGGGTCTCACTGTCGCTCTAATTCCATCCACAGCGATGATCACACAGGCTGGACAATGCACTTGTGGCTGGAATAATCGAGTGGATTGAAGACTTCATCCAGACCCTGTATAAGTTCATGGTTCTCTGGAGAGACCTCAGCTACGATCTCGCTATTCCTGTTCGCTCTGTGGAGAGATCTGAGTGTAGCCGAGACCCCCAGAGGAGGGACCATGCAGATAAGATTGACTTTTGTGCCCAGCGCGTGGGGACCAGGCCGGTCTCCCGTAGCCTCCAGCTGTCCGGGCCTGCCCTTGGGCTGCGGGCGCCTCCCGGGGGCGTCGCGGCCGCCGCGGGGCTTGGGGTTCGGGGCGCCGGGTCGGGGCGCGCGGGCTTTCCCCCACCCCCGGCGGCGACCCCACCTCCCGCCCCCGCTGTGCGCGCGCGCGTGGGTCCGTCCGTCTGTCTGCTCTCTCTCGACGTCAGTGGGAATTTCCAGCCAGGAAGTGAGAGAGTGAGCGAGAGAGGACGAGAGAGAAGTACCGAGGCGAGCCGGGCAGGAAGAGGAGGTTTCGCCACCCGAGCAGCCCGGCTACGCGCTGACGGCTTCCCGTGCCCTGCGCGCCCCCGGCCTGCCGCCGCCGCTGCCGCCGCCGCCGCCGCCGCCCTCGGCCTGCTCGCGGGCCGGCTCCAGCAGCGCAGGCCGGAGCTCAGGGCCCTGCCGCGCCCGGCCCGCCCCGCGCTTCTCCGCCCGCGCCGCAGCTATGGCGCGCCGCTGAGAAGGCCCCCCCCCCCCCCCCCCCCCCCCCCCCCCCCCGACCCGGCTCGGGCTCCCGCCGGTCCGTGCCGCCCCGCAGCGGGAGCCCGCAGGCGAGGAGAGGCCGCGCCGTGTCTCTAGGGTAAGCCCCGGGGCAGGTAGAGGAACGGAGCCTCCAGCTCTCCGCAGCGCCGGTGCAGCGGGTCCCACCCGCTCGGAGATCCCGGGGTTGGGAGGGCACTTGGGGGGGAGGCGGCCCGGGCAGGAGTCGCGGAGCGCGCGGCCCCGGCTGCGGGGACAGGGCACATCCGCACTGGGCGGCCCCGAGGCCTTGCGGGCCGGTTAGCGGGGCCCTCGGCGTCTCCGCGGGCGGGAACGGGAAGCGGAGGGGAACTCTTGCAAAGTTTTGGAAAGATGTACCCAAGCCCCTGCGGCGGGGTTGGGGTGGGGTGGCGGCGACCAGGCTGAGGTCCGCCACCGGCAGAGGACAGATAGAAAGGTGCTCGGTGCAGTGCACAGCCAGATTTCACCAAAGGGCGCTCAGTGAAATGAAAGCAGAAGTGCCTGCCTGCCTGTCAGTCCTCCTGGCTGGCAAAGCCCTTCCCTGCTCCCGAGAATCAATCCCTCGGCAGAGCCTGGGGCCCACTTACCAATCTGTGATGGGCTCCCCGCACCCCATACACACACACATCATGCATTCAACTGCCAAATCTCAACCTTGATTTTCAAAATAATGAGGGCCTCACACCGATTCTTCAGGCCTGGCATTTGAGAGAGAAATTACCTACTAAAAGCACCTTTCAGACTTCTGATTACACGGGGAAACTCTAGGATAATGGCACCATGTTTTTGTGCCTGACCTCTAAAACAGAAGAAAGATACAAATGACGCCTCTCCTACATGTAGGCTTCCTTCGGTCTTCTGAGACAGACACCGATCTTGGCTCTGTTTATGGGTCGAGTCTAAAACTTAAGGGGGGCGAATGATAAAAAGATTTCATCATTTAGATTTAACCCGTTTTTTATGGACTTTTAAAAGTAAAGGGCGACACTGCAGCTTTCTAAGTAACCATATTTAACTAAAATTTTTTTGTTGTTTTAGGGCTCATAACTGAGAACAACTTGTGGTGTTTATTAACATTTAATAGCTGTGGCATCTAATACTGGAGCTCAGACTGGTGGTTAGTACTAAAGATGGAGATTGCGATAGAGTTGGGGGGGCTTTCTAGAGGAATCTTCAGCTGATTGTTCTTGGGTGGCAAAAAAAAAAAAAAAAAAAAAAAAAGGTGCATTAATGTTCGTCAGACCTTAAAAAGGGAAACTTGATTAAAGTAAGGTCCTTACTGAAGTGTGTTTTTTTTTTCCTGATTTTAATATTGCGCTTTCTAGAGATGGAACCTCTTGCTGTTTGATGCATGAAAAATATGTAAATTATTTACAGCAAAGTCCTTTGCTTTGCGTATGAACTTGAGAAGCCTGGAATTAAAAAAGCTTTGCTTCCTGTTGCATTTAACATTTATCATCCCACTGGATGACTAAAAGAACACACATATTGATGGGAATGTGAACGGCAACTCTGGTCCGTGTTGATACTTCTGGGAGTCTCTTGCTAGCTTAGAGAAAATGTCTTCTTGGCTCAAGACACTGAGTAAACTTGAACACAAAAGAAGGCTTCTCTGTACACTTAATGCTGGCACTAAAATACTACACTTGCCGGGAAATGCTAACCACTTCAAAAATCAAAAGACTTTTAAAGAAAGTTGTTTAATCCTGTTAAAGGTTGGTGGCAACCTGATGGTCTCTGTTATCTCTTATCTCTGTTCAGAAATTCGGCTGCCTCTTGCACGCCACAGATGGCAATTACCTGAGCTGAGTAGGTTGTAAATGTCCCTGGGTTTGAAAGCCAGTTAGTAAATACTGGAGTATATGCACAGAAAACAGTCCTTCCCCTTTGTAAGCACTGCTTTGATCTTTCTGCTTCCATTTTTACTTCTGCCCCTTAACACTAGCTCAGCCAGACGAACTGAGCTGAAGATAGTTGGAAGGGAGCGGCATCAGATTCAATGGTGCTGTTCCTTTTCATGGTCCTTCCGATGAATTGAGGCTGAGTGGAGAAGCTAGTATTTCTGTGGGCTGTCTTCACTACTTGCAGACTTCCAGATAACTGATGAAGTAAGCCTCTTTGTTGATGTTCAGGGATTGCTCACTGCGGTAGAGAGGTCTAGATCAAGACTTGGCAACCACATGGACTGTGGATTATCATTCATTCAATCAGCAAGCCATGGTTTCACCTAATTTATTTATGAGGTATTCCCCTGCGCCGAAGAGGGGAAAGTTCTGGCTTCTAGGGAGAAGTGACCATTTATAACCTTTAATTAACTTGAGCTTGGGCGAAGAAAATAAAGTCGCTGGCATTTTAAAATAATAAGCTAAAATAATTATTCCTGAGTTGCTATGTGGATTCATTGCATAGCCACACTGAGGAGCAAACCTAGGGCCTCATGAGGGTTCCACTATATTTCGATATACCTGTAGCCTTGCTGTCAGAATTTTTAGAGAATGTATTCAACATGCCTTTTCTCGAGAACCCCTTCATCTAGCAGTGGACTGCTAGATGCCGCATTCTGGGCCCAGAGCTACTGTGTTAGAAAGTGTACCTGGAATGCACTAGTTGAATCAAAAGAGTAAACCCTATGTCTTGCTCTTCTTGTGTGAGAGATTGAGGAGGAGCCCTGTCTAGGAGACTGAATGTATGCGAATGGGTATCTGTGCCAAAGTTCTCATGGACCTGTTCTCTGGGAGTAAGTTGTTTTGTTTGGATGGCATGCCAACTTTCTGCTTACAACATGAATTCTATGAGGTAGTGCGGTTGTGTTAGAAGGCCCAGGAGAAGTCAAATAGGATTTTAGTGCTAGCAGACTCTACCTGCTTTGTGCCTGCCTTTCTGTCTGACTAGAGCTGATGGATGACCGGAGCGAGCGCTTTAGTCTGCCTCTAGTAATTGTGACTTGCGCTTGTGTGCCTCTCGTCAGTATTGAAACTGGTTGTTAGAGGTGAGCAGGTCCAAGAGTAAGAACATATGCATCCCAGCCGATGCCTTCTGTTAGAGCGCAGAGATTGGAGGCTGTTAGCCAAGTGCAGGCACTCAGCCTCAGGGGGATGCTTGGAAGAAGGGCAGTCTTTGGAAGGTCTGGGGAGAGGCATGAAAACCACATAGTTTGGTGGAGTTAATAGCTCTTATCATTGTGCTGTTGCTTTAATGAGTATACATTGTCTTGTTGGGAAGAAAGCAGAGAGGGGGAGAGATGGAGAGATAAAGGAGACAGGAGGGAGTGAAGGAAGGAGAGAGGGAGGAAGGGGAGGGAAGAGGGAGAGAAGGAAGGCATTCTTTTCCTCCAGATGGAATTGCCTTCCCCTTCTTGCTGCCACATTGTCTGAGAGAAGGCTCCTGCACAGGAGTTAATCCTTTCAGATGAGATTAGGAGATCAACATAGAGAAGAAGATAAGCCTACTTCAAAACCTGATATAAGAAAGGACTCGGTAAAGATTGTGAAATCAAGAGGAGAGAATATAGAGAAGACATTTGTTGGAATATTAATATATTAAAAATACTTTAATATTGTGAAGCCATTACACTTTACATAGTAACTAACACAGATGTAATTATCAGTAATGCACGTTTGAGAGGCTTTAATTTGCTGTTTGTTTTAAAAACTGGAATAATGATATATACGTTTTAATTATCTCGTACAAATTACCTTCTGAGGGTTTACAAAGTAAACTCCGAGGCCCCAAACTTCCTAACCAGCTTTTAGTCTGATCCCTGTTTCTCACAGATTTAAAGTATCTGTGGCCCTTATTTAACGGTACAAACAAGCCTGAACATTCAAGAAAGATATAAATATTCTACAAGGCACCGTCTTTAGCAGAACCTAAAATTGTTTTTAAAAGACTAAAAGGCTGTTTGAAAGAGTATGTTCTCGAGTTCCAGCTAAAAGCAAGTTAACAGTTCATCTGTACTGACAAGAAACCTCCAACCCTTGCATGGAGTTTGTTGGTTCTTAGATGATACCTGATGAACAGCTACATCACATTAAATTGTTTTTGCTCGCTTGTTTTGACAGGCAGCTTTATCCTACAGGCAATGAAAAGCATACTGTTCTTCTGGTAAGAGAGAAGCCCCAAAAAACAGCGTTTGCTCCCTGAGTACAATTTTTTATGTGGTACATCTATGGTTTGTTAGAATGTATACATTATTAACAATTGCCTACTATTCTCTCTAAAAAACAAAAAGAGGAAGCCTTTCATTCAAAAGGGGGGTTTTAAGAGATGGAAAAGCATCTTTTTAATTTTAAAGTTTTAGAGACATTAGCCAAGCAAGGTAATAGACTGATGGAAATGATTAAATTGCACTTATACAGGTAAAATGGTTTGTGCGTGCGTGTGTGTGTGTGTGTGTGTACGTGTGTGTGCGCGTATTTAATTATTTTTGCAGTTATTACTTCTCTAAATTCCACTGAAACTGTAATTTCAGTGCTAGCCTCTCCAGAAAGGGAACCAGTGCCAACAAAAGATTGCTAACACATATTCAAATCCATAAGTAAAGTATGGCCTCCAGAACGGAGGAGTCCTTGTCACTCCTGTCTGCCTGCCCCTGGGAACCAGAGGGAAAACCCTGGGAGGCCTTCTGTGCTTCACTTTCACCTTGTGGTGACCTTGCAGACTCGCCTCTCTCTAGTCAGCCCCACTCATCCCTCAGTTGTAGCACTTTCAGGAAATTGAGCTTGAATATGCATCTGACCACGTGTTTTTGACAGATGCAACTTACTCAATGAAATCTGTACCAGCCGGACTAGAAAGGACCAAGATGCTGGTCTCTATCCTGATGTCATTGTATTCAGGAAGGCTTAGGGCAAGCCCCTCGGTTGCTTTCAACTCTTATTCTGGTCCTTGCCTCTCTTCACAATCCTCATAAGCATATGCCCACATTGAGAAAAATTAATGTGTGTGTATAGTTAGGTAATTAGTGTATATACTTAGTGTCTGTCTAAATAGAGTGATTATATATAGTTATCACTATATGTGTATATCACCATGTATACATATGCATACATATTTAACCTTTTGTTGTTGCCAACACACTCAAGAGAATTTAAGTGTTTGCATATGTACCCAGTTGCATGGGATGGTGTCTTTGTTGAGAGGGGCTATGGAAATGATTGGCAGCAGTTGTCAGTTAAAAGTGTGTACAACCCAAGCGCGCTGCCTGTGTCTTCCCTGCCATGCTGCCACCTCAAAGCAGTATGTTTTGCTGGGCTCCACTGCATGATCAAGTCATCCTGCAGCTTCTGGATAGATCTAGAATAAACAAAGCTGTGACTTGTTCTAGAAGCTGTGCGCGTCAGAGATATATGCATAGTCATACATATTAGATTTAACACTCATTGGTTTATTTTCTTTTTATTTCCTTCAGTGTAAACCTGTTGATAAGCGAGACTCAGTAGAGTCTCTGTAGTGGGCTTGCTATTTATAAACCTGAAGTAAGAAACGCTCTGTATCAGGTTAAGTGTCCTCTAGAGAAAGAAGTTAACATTTAAGAGAATGGATTGTTTGAATGAATCTTATTTATTCAGATAGCAAAAACCTTCCAAGTTATTACATTTGTTATGTATCCTGTGGTTAGAACTAAACCTGCTATGCCATAGATCCATGTGAGAGCACCCCCACCCCCTACCGTATCCCCTCTAGTTCTCAAGTCTCTCAGTGTGCAGAGAAGGAAAGTAGTAATGGTCTCTACATACCAATTGGCTCTCTATGTCAAGCCACAGCTCATTCTAATAGAAAAATAAATGACTGAATTGTTTTAGAAAATATGTCCTCAAAGACAAGAATTTTAGGACTGAGATAGTGGCGCTTCCAGATATGTTAATACAAATTTCTACCTCATGTTTTAATGACTCTTCAAGATGTTCCCCCTGCTGTCAGTTCTTAAACATGGATTTCTTTGTAAGGCCTACCATTTATTGGTGTTTGCCTATTAAGGCTTACTTAAAGGCTTTAATATTTTTGTTAAGGCGTGGGCATGGTATAGAAGACAACAGCATCTAGTACAAAGCTCTACCTATGGTGCACTTTTTAAATAATTACATTTATTAATGTAGTTTGGGAAAATGAGGGGACAACTCGCAGGAGTTAGTTCTCTGCTTTCACCATGTGGGGGAAGATTTGCAGTAGAAAGGAAGACCCACACAGATGAGGTTGAGAATAAAAATCAAGGCAAACCTGCTTGCCCTCTGGTCATTTATAAAAGTACTTTTGAGAATATATAAGACCAGTGGTTTTTATAAACCAAAACTGAAAACAAATATAAAATATAGGAAGTGGAATTTAAAAAAACAAAATGTATTCAGACTACTTCTTCCAGACCAGGTAGAAAACTGGGGAAGGATTTTCTAGAGGAGATGGATTAAAGTGAACCTAAAATTCAGCCAGTTGAATATTTATTTAAATAACTCGTTTCTAATGCTTTAATATTGTAACTAGTCTGTACAGGTGCCATTAAAACTTAGGGCCTTGAAAGATTTGGCCAAAACAGTGACAATGGAAAAATAAACAAAGGTTTAGGGAGCTTCTCTGTAATGTTAGATCTTGAATGTAGAAATAAAATAATCTAGAAGGTGAATCAGAATTCCTGAAAAATGGATTAAGTTATGAACGTCATGGTTGAAAAGGTCATGAAGGAAGAGTTGTTGCCGGTGAGTAGGTTTTGTAGGCATTTCATCTCGGCCATCCTGTTTAGGAACTGAGAACAGTGGAATTGGAGATACAGCTTGCCCACGGCCTACTTGCCTGCTATGCCCAAGACCATGGCCTTTTATGCACAGGACTATTCCACACACTACACTAAAAAAAAAGTCACTTCCCCTATTCTAAGAAACACTCTAAATAAACTCGCTGCACTTGGGGAATTAAAATCAAAAGCATGGTATCTGGCAATAACTAAATATCTCCCATTGCTAATTATAGTACTCATTTGGTGCAATATAGTTTCTCTCCGTGTATTTACCCAATTCCCCATTGAAGACATTTAGTTCAATTTCAACAAGCACACAGAACTATTAAAATATTTCCTGATTATTTAAGAGAGCTGCATGCTTGGTCATTTACCCTGCAATTATGGTTCTTTCTCTCTTGCTCCTGATGGGTGGGGCAAACGCCCTCCTTCTCTTAGAAAGTCTGCTGTGATAGCCAAATAGGAGTTAGTCCAAGTTGCTGTTGAGGTAGTTTAATCCCATGTTGCAATAGACGGATGATGTTTTAGGCAATGTCTCTGCACTTACTACACATCTGCTAAACAGAAGGGGGGCAGCCATTGGGACAAATCACTGAACAGGGTTCTGTTGCTCAGCCGCCTCAGCGTCTCCACAGAGATGCCCCCACCCACCCGTATGCCAGTTTAACTTTCTCACACCCGTCCCCTCTCATGCCTGTTACTTCTACAGATGAGGGGACACCATTGCTGTCCCTTTGCTCCATTCTACAGGCTTCTCCCTCTCACAGCCTAACAGCCCTTCCTTCCTAACCCCTCCAAGCCCCGCCTCCCACCTGCCGCCTTCTTCAGTTGCTCCTAGAGTCTCTTGATCTGCGGCCTCAGACCCAGAGGCCCATGCCTTCTGCTGGATTTCTGGCTTTTGCTTCTCCCTGTCTCCCAAGCCAGTGTCCTGCTTCTGGAGCCTTAGCCCTGGCTTCATAGCTACTTTCTTTCTGTCTCTGAGGTAAATCACTCTTGTCTTTATAGCTCTCCTACTAGGCCTCAGCTCCCTAATTCCTCACTCATCTCCTAATCCTCAAATCATCCCTACCACGGACTTCCAGTGCCCCACCCCTCCCCCACCCCCTGAAACTCTCTCTCCTTAATACATTTGCAAGAGAGAATTTTCTTTTGTGCTCACCCTACTGGTTGCTCAACCTTAGGCTGGGCTCAGCACCTTCAGTTGTCTGTTAGGCTTGTCTCCCTGTAAGAGATTTCACTGGCCTTTCTGCATTCTCTTGACTTCTTATGTATTTTTAAACAAAACATGCTGAGTATAATGGGAAGGGGTTGTTTTATTTAGTTTTTATTTGCATAGCATGCCTTCTGTTTGCTGAGGATCAAGCAACTAAGCAAAATGATTAAGAAGCTGCATTTCCCACTAAGCTGTGCGACTCCCAGGACACAAATTAACTTCCTTCTGTCCAGTTTTGTTTCCAGGAGAGAGAGAGAGAGAGAGAGAGAGAGAGAGAGAGAGAGAGAGAGAGAGAGAGAGAGAGAGAGAGAGAGAGAGAGAGAGAGAGAGAGAGAGAGAGAGAGAGAGAGAGAGACACGACAGAGACAGAGAGAAAGATTGCATAGATTAGAAGACCTCAGATTTTCTTGCCATCTTGATGGGTCAGCAAACAGAAAGGGCATGAGTTGTTGATGCTCAATGACTATGAAGAACTGTTGGTTGTACAGATAGTGGGTTACTTTTTGGTCCCGACAGTAGATGTTTTGGGACTTTATCATGCAGTTATTAACTAGTCTCTTACATTTAACTTATGCAAAGAAAACTGTGGCAAATTTGAGATAGACATTGAATATAAACTTCAGTAATTGAGTCTAAGTCAACTCCAGTTCGGAAATAAAAAAAAGAGACAGTAGCGATGGAGTTATGCCTCATCTGTCACCAAAGGAATGCAGCTCTTAAACATGGTTCTCACAAAAGTGTAAGCTCATCACTAGGACCATGACCAGAAGGTAGATCACAGAGATGGCAGAGTTCGGGCTAGAGGTGGGAGGAGAGAGGGAGCCAGCCTTTGCTCATCCCAGCAGTCATTCTGAAGTTTCTTTCCTTCCTCCTTCCCAGCCTTCGTGTATCAGAAGTGACACATTACACCGCATATACTTACGGGGTACACGGCAATCCTGTTTACACTTCAGGAAATGACTGAATGCAGCTGACATGTGTAGAGCTTTAGCCTCACAGAAGCAATTTATTTCAGGAGCCTTTAAGTCCTTGCCATGGGTCAGGCACTTAGAAAAACAATACTGACCAAAACAAAAGTACACACCCAAATGGAGTTTAGGTTAATGGAATGTTTTTAGTTTTACATTTCCTTTTGATAGTAGTCTCTCAAAAGCTTGAAGAACTGAATAACTAAGAGAGTGTACAGATAATGGAGGAACATCATTAGTGATTTCTCTTAGGGTGAGCATACTTAGTCTTGGTGGAAGTTAAAAGGTAACATATTGCTGGCCCCTCAATACTCCTCCTGCCCTCAGAGGTCCTCTGCCTGAAACCCTTATCTAAAGGATACCACCCACACTCTTGGGTTGTATAAACACTCTTGGGTTGGTCCTGTCACTCACATTCATCCTTACCTGATGGTAAATCAAGGCATGGCAACACATGCCAGAAACCCCAGCACGCTGGAGGAGGCAGAAGCAGGTTTGTGACATCAAGGATAGCCTAGGCTACATGATAAAATTATGTCAAAAACAACAGCAATAGCTCCAAACCAAACCAACCCCAAATCCCCACAGAACAGTGAGCTGAGTAGCCAAGGGCTTTAACATCAACTTGCTTCACAGTTCCCTCACTGAACATCATTTATAGTTAAAGAAACATTATGCTTATTTAAGCAGGGTAATGGAGCCCGCTGAGAAGGACGACACACAGGAAAGAGACATCTTCACTCTGACCTCAGCTGTGATGGGGTAAAGGCAGCCTCGACCTCCTTGGCTATGTACAGATGCCATGTACATTGGCATCTGTGTGGAGTCAGCAGTACTCAGTACTGACAGGGCTCTCAATTAGACTCAGGCTGAATGAGCCCTGTGTGAAGCCTGCCTTTGTTGCTGGCAAGTCGTTGTACCTTTGTGTGCATGCCTGGAAAGCCTTCACCCGGGTTGTTCCCTCAAGGATACCATGGCTCACCCCAGTCTGGCCGTGCCTGAATCTGCAGAACCAAACTTGCTGGTTCACACAATCCTTTCTTTCAGGACATTGGGCTTGGAGATGTAGGTCATTGGTAGAACACTCGCCAACTATGTTCAAGGTTGTGGATTCAACCTCCAACACCATAACATGAGACACACACACACACACACCCCTAAATCAATCAGAAAAGACATATTTTTGAGGATTTATAAAATAAAATTCCAGGGTATGTCAACTCATTCAGAACCAACACAAGGGGCTTGGTCTCTAGTTAATAATCCATGAAGTCATCATCTCCCTCGGCCTAGAGGTGTGATCATTCTAACTGGGAACTCAACAGGTGACCAGGCATCAAAATTAAATCCTGTCCTGCATGTTTTTAGGGGTGCACTCTGTATATTCAGGCCTGGGAAGCAGATTTCCAGAACACAGTCCAGTAGACAAATGAGCAGAGGCCTTGATTTGATATTTACGAGGAAAACCAGGCAGGGCTGACTTCAATTATAAGATAAAAGTTTTTATCTGATATACTACAATCCTTAGAGACTTTCCATAGCTCTACAAACTTATCCCAGCAGGACTGAGCCCCCTCCGATACTACTAACAATAAATTTTACTTAGAATGGAATCTGCCATTTGGTATAAATGACACTTAATTACACCATGACTAAAACATGTCCCAAACATCCTTTGACCCCATGGATGTTAGTCAGCCAAGATTAAAAGACAACCACAGGCAAAGGTTTGATTTTTTATGGACCACGTTGACACGCACTCTAGTCACTGTGCTAAAGCATTTCTGCTCCTTGGTGACAGTGAACATGACACAGGAAGACATTAGATGCTTCTTTCACACAGGAGAATCTGGCTGTGTTTATTTACTTATTTTTATTCCCCTTCTTACCACCATGTTGGCTTAACTACATATATCTGAGTATTTTAATGCTATCTTTCTGTCACTAGTTTTTCTTGGTTTTGGTTTTTTGTGTTTTTTTTTTTCTGAATATCATGTTTAGATTATGTAAGTATTCACCAGCTTTCTGTCACTATAAACCAATACCTGAGTTAATTCACATATAAAGAAAAAAAGGTTTAGTTGATGGGTTTTGAAGGTTCCAGGCTACCAGTGTGTTACTGCAGACGACCATGATAGTATGTCATGACCAGGGCACCTGGCAAAGCATAAACTACCTGCTCATCAATCAGGAAGCAAATAGAAAAGAGAACTGGTTGAGGTCCCACAACATCCTTCAAGAACATGTCTTAGTAGAACACTTCTCCCAGGAGAAGCATCCTGTTGACCATGCCTTCAACACATGAACAGCTTGGGGATTCCTATTGAGGTAACAGTACACATTCTGCATACTTTCCCTGAGATTTCCGGAGACTTGATTTATGGCCCGGTATTTTGTCTGCCTTTGCGAGTTTTCTGCTTGCAGTCCTACTAAACACAAATGGACAATATGGTATTCAGAGTAGTGGGACTTTAAGAGGTTATGGAGTCATAGCACATACCCTGCCCCTGCCACGAATAAGATTATAGCTGGGCAGTGGTGGTGCACGCCTTTAATACCAGCACTCGGGGAGGCAGAGGCAGGTGGATTTCTGAGTTCGAGGCCAGCCTGGTCTACAAAGTGAGTTCCAGGACAGCCAGGGCT
>NC_034593.1:123289263-123305098 GCF_900095145.1 Mus pahari | reverse complement strand
CGAATAAACCCTTTCCTCCCCAACTGCTTTTTGGTCATGATGTTGTGCAGGAATAGAAACCCTGACTAAGACAGGTGCTTTGACCTTGCACTTCTTGCCTCCAGAGCGACGAGAAATAAACTTACGTTTTTTATAAACTACCCCGTCTGAAGTACTGTTATAATAATACAGACATAGGAAGATAGTTGGTCGTGTTTGTCGTCAGCACCGAAAGAGGAAAGTTGAAAACTTCCATTCCACTCGTGGATTTCTGTTTCTTCCACAAATGTTTAGGTCTACCACTTCCTGCTTCACGTATTTTGTAGACCTATCAGTAAGTGTGTGCAGGTGGAGATTGTTATTTTTACACAGACTCAGTAGTACACACCTGTAAGGTTCCAACACTCAGGATCTAGAGACAGGAGGGTTGCTGTAAGTTTGAGCCCAGCCTATCTATAGAGACCCTGTCATAAAACAACAAAGTTATTATTGCCCATTGATGACCTGACCCCCTTATTCTTATATATATCCTTCCTTGCCCTTGGTAATATTCCACCCCCTGATCTTCATCATTGGTGGTTATGATATAGACTGCTTTCCTGTGTTTAGTATTTGTGTTGTTAGCACAGTATCCCAGGCTTCTGCTTTTAAACGCTTTGTGTCTTTCATGTTAAATATAATTCGTAGGAAAAGCATTTTCCTGCGTCTTGCTTTTTCTGTACTGTTTACCATGAATGCTTTTTATAGCTGAGTTTATTTTATTTGCATTTAAATACTGTGATACCTCTCCTTTATCCACATTTCGTCTTTCATTGTCATCTTTTAAATGAAATAAGCGTAGGACTTGAAGAGTTCCATTTTATCTCCTTCCTGGTAGCTCTGTAAAACGGTGGCGTTCTGCAGTAGGACTCTCTGCGTCCTGCGGCTATAGTGAGTGAAGCGCTGTGTACCCAACGTGGAAGCTTTGATTTGTTCTCTCCTCTCTGGTAGACTTTTTCTCCCTCCCTGGGATCAGAATACTCCAGAATATATTGTGCTGTTCAATGTGTTTGTTGTACAGCATGTTTGAACGTATTGCAGAGCAAAAGTCCCATGTGCCCACGCCTTTATCACCGGTAGGGTTTTCCTTGTTTCTTAAAGGTCCAAGTCTATCTCGTTTCCCTTCACCACGAAGATCTGCTTTTAGAATGTCTTCAGTCATTTCTACGAGTTATGAATTCTCTCAGCTCTGCTTTATTAGCAAATGTCAGCTGACCTTTATCGTCAGACCGTTCTGTATCAGTGGCTGCTCTTCTAGCCCTGAGTTACCTTCACATTATCTTCCCGCTTCTGCTGTCAGGTGCTGACTCAGCCACCTGCCCATTGCCCTTTATGCTGCTCTGCTGTATGTATGTATGTATGTATGTATATATAGTATATGAGTATGTATGTAAGCATTATAGATACCATGATCTTGTCCCTTCATCTTTGGGTAGTTTTTAACTTTGGGTTATTTCTTAACATTTTGTGATTTTGTTTGTTTGTTTGTTTGTTTTGACATAGGAGCTTTCTACCTAGTCAACATTTTATGCTTTTTTTCTCTCTATCAATCATGGAGATTTAAATTCTTGGATATATGGGTAGAGGTATATAAACCAACTTTTGAAAAAAAAATACCTTTATTTCTACAATTTTCTCTTTTTTCCCTAGTACTTTCAATTACAAATACATAAACTACTTGATATTGTCCCCTAACTCACTCAGGTAGTGTTTACTTCTTCTTTTCCTCTGAGTTTTGGTTTGGATAGTTTTATTGTTCTTTGTTTTAGTTTATTATATAACGTCCAACATACTGGAAAGTCCATTTGGTGAAATTTCATTTCAGTTCTAAGATTGACTTACTTTTGTTAAAAAGCCTTTGTATTTTCTCTGCTGAACTCTCTCTTCATTCATTATGCCTATCTTTTTCTTTATATTATTGAACACACTTTTGATAGCTGTTTTAAAGTCACTAGCTACGAATTTCATCATTTTGTCTTGTGGGACAAAGGCGCTTGCTTCTTTGTGGCGTCAATATCTTTGTTGTTCATTATAGATATCACAAAGTGAAGAATTTGCATGTTTTTCTTTTATTCAGAGTTGAGTTTTGTCCGAATAGGCCTACTAAGATGCGTTTAAAGTCGCCCTTATTTTAAGATGTGTTCTTGACTCTCATAACACGGTTTTCCCCTAGTCTGCTGCAACCACACACTTTCAGAACGTTGACCGATGTCTCTTCAACCCACATGATTGCACCCTCATTGTCTTTCAGCTCTGTATGGCCTCTGTAATCTTACCAGAGCATTTGTAGCCCAACAGTGGCTTTCCACTGAGCTTTGGGGGATCTTTGTTAGTATTTCACCAGAGCAAAGGTGGCCTGATTGTAGATTTCCGAGGCTTTGCATGTATACCATTTCTCTGACCAATGAGATCACTGCTCTTTATTTGAACTCTGCTTCCTGTGGCCTGGATTAGAAAGTTCCCTTAGTCAGAGGGTGAGCTTGGAGTTCACTTAAACTGTGCAGCCTGCATCTCTTGTTCAGTGTCTCAGGCTATTGTGTTTCATAATTGCATATGAATATGGCAAGATCAAATAGTGGTTGATTTATAATGACTGAAATTTGATTTGTGTGGATTTTTAAAGATTTTTTTTTTTTGAGACAGGGTTTCTCTCTGTACCCTGGCTGTCCTGGAACTCACTCTGTAGACCAAGCTGGCCTCAAACTCTGAAATCTGCCTGCCTCTGCCTTCCAAGTGCTGGGATTAAAGGCATGTGCCACCATTGCCAGGCTGTAACATGCTATTAATGATTTTGAAAGGCATTATTCCAGGGCATTTATATATTCAATATGTTGGCCAGCTAGCATTTCTCTACAGCTTTGTTTTGAAACTTTGACATCTTCCCAGAAGAGGACCTTGAATGTGGTAAATGATGGCTCCCTTCCCAGTCTTCACTCACTCCCCTGGCCTCTGGCAAGCAATGATGTGATCCTCTTCCTAAGAATGTGCTTGTTCTTGGTATTTAATGTGAAGGGAATCACATATAGGTGAGCGACCCTTTCTGTCTGGTTTCAGTATATATCATTTAGTCTACTGGTTTTGAAATACAAAAATCAAAACTCCCATTGCTGACTGTAAGACACCCATCCATTTAAGGAGAGTGTAAATATATATGTATGATTAAGTTGCATAGAAACAGTGGACCATAGTGCAAAACCACCAGGAAATGTTATAGACCTTATATGGACTGAGGCGATAACAGTGGAAGAGAAAATACAGGTTCTATGGAGGAAGTTGATTTTGAAGTGCCATTTTGCAGAGTACATAATATCTAAACAGGATAGAATCTCGAGATGTGAATAGATGTACATGGTGGAAGTGACATGGCCCTGTTACGTGTGTGTGTGTGTGTGTGTGTGTGTGTGTGCACGCGTGTGCATGCAGTGAGCATTCACTTGTGTAGAGATCAAAGGACAATTTTGGAAGCTGGTTCTTTCCTTCTAGCATGTAAGTTCCAAGTTAGGACTTTGGTCCTTGGGCTCAGCAGCAAGTATTTTTACCTGTAGATCCATCTTGTTGGCCAAGCAATACATCTTTAAATGATTGATTTCCCAATAGTAAAGTGTTTGTGTTGGACCGTGGTTATAGTTGTGGTGCTTATGTATAATATAATATAATATAATATAATATAATATAATATAATCAGATGCTGCATAGTTGCTCTTCGGACTTCACTGTGTAAAGCACCTGGCAGTGATCTGAAAGACACTTAATCAGGAAGCCTCCCTGCCATGGGGTGAGCGTAGAAAAGCAGTTTCTGTCAGAGTGAGGTAATAAGGTCTGCCCTAGGGTGTGGCTGTAGACATAGAAAGGAAGTGCACACACAAGAAACAGCGTGAGGAAAGAAGTGAGCGACAGCACGACTGTTAAGTGCATTGGTTGGAGAAGGCTACATTTGCAGGAATGACACCGTCAGGAGTTGGGCTTGTTGTCGAGTAGTAAACTGTAGACATTAGGGTTGATGGGGTTTAGTGTATCATCAATTTGTTTTATAATGCATCGTTAGTTAAAGCTAACAGGGGATCATTACCGAGTACAGCTTGAGAGTCGTAACAGTTCTGATCATGTACTGATGTCATGGGGTTCCAGCTCGTATCTTGGATAGCTTGGGTTTCTTGTTTTGTTTTGTTTTGTTTTGTTTCTTTTTACTCTTTCCTTTTTTTTTTTTAATTTATTTATTTATTTTTGGTTCAATTGGGAATTCAGTAGCCAATGGAGAAAAGCCAGTGCAAAGTCCAGCGCCGTGACTAAGAGTGTAATTAAAGTTGTGATACTGGATTGCCAGGATAGTTAACCCATGCCCCACACGCCCTCTGTTCCCACGACACTGACCAAGCTGCATTGTGTAGGCTGCTGTCTTTCTATTTACTCGCCGTTCAGACTGGCTAGCCTTTTCTGCGGTGAGATACATCACAAAGAAGCACATGGAAACACAGACATGCCTCATTTCTTGTCAACCTGTGACTGTGTGTGGTGATTTGTCTGGCTGATGGGTGAAGGTCTTCAGCTGCTCTGCCACTGCAGGCTCAGCCTGGGAAGCCTTGGCTAAGCTCTGCTGCTTTTCCACTCCACCCGTGGGTTCTCATCCTCCACTGGGCTGGCCCGGCTTTTCCCTTCCAGGAAAGAAAATCCAGTCATTGAACAGCTTCTTGAAAGCCATGTTCATGACTCATATCTGCATCCTCCCTCCCGTTGGTCAGTTCATGCCATGGGCCTGACGACATTCAAGGGGCAGAGATGTCAATTTTATTGTCCCTGTGTTGTGAGGGTAGAAAAGGGCAGTGGCCATTGTTTTGAGCCTACCACAGCTATAAGCCCTGAGTTCCGACTATGCCACTCTTGTGTGGTTTTGTTTCTTTGGAAACTGACAGGGTAGGTAATCCTCTTTCTGATGGGTTAATGAAGGGCAGAGAACATCCAGGTAACGCTTCAAACATGGTTTCCCTGCGATACAGACCATGGCATACACAACAACCATGGATCTGCTCCTGCAGCACTGTAGAGGAAGCTCACACATATTTTAATCTTTAGTTTAGTTAACTGTGACTTTTGTGAGATTCTCTCTCTGTGTCTCTGTCTCTGTCTGTCTCTCTCTTTACCTTCACGCTTGGATCGCATTGTGAGTAGCTCATCTGAAATCCATGCACTGTCCTATTCTGTTCTTCGGGTTACACTCTGTAGAAGAGTTATACGGGCTCACCAGGTAATAGATGCAGGAACAGAAAGCACACCTGGGAGCAGGCATATTGCAGAAAGGAGAGAAACATTCTGAGACTCCTAATGCGCATCTCCCCAAAGGCGACAAAGGAATTTGACTGGACGATGTGTGTGTGCATGAAGGCTAAAGAGCGCTCAGTGAATATAGAGGGAGCCTCTTCCCGCTCCAGTCACCGTGACAGCATGCTACTTCATGTGTTGGCATGCACAAAATTGGCAGAACGCCTCAACTGTGGAGAATTCACCATTATAAGAAGATTATAGTAAGCAAAAATCACTCCACAGCACGTCGAAGAGGGAAGTTGGCAAAGGCTCTGGTTTAAAGCAGATCTTTGCAGTCTTCTCTAGGGGGTCTTCTCTGAAAGCAAACAGAACTGACAGGAACAGCTTGAGTGTTAGCAGCTACCCTGGCAGGCCAGCCCAGCCCCCAGCACAGGTGCTGTCACCCTTTAGTAGCCTACTTAACATGGCGGAAGAGCTGGATGGCTCAGCTGGGAAGAGCGATCATTGCTCTTGCAGGGGACCCAGGCTGGTTCCTAATACAGGCGTGGTGACTGACAACCTCCCGTCATGCTGGTTCCCAGGGATCTGGCACTCCCCTCCTTGCCTCTGCCAGTACCCTCACATTTGTGGTGCACAGTCATGCTTGCAGGCAAAACACTCAAGCCACGTTAAGATAAAAATTAATAAAACCTCAAAGAAAAGGTCCTAGCTAGCAGCTAATATCATGAGTAGACTAGCTCCAGCCAGAACTTTTGAGGGGCTTGAAGCAAAGATGTTTTTAAATGAATAATACTGTCAAGAGGAAAATCACATCGCCCATTACACTAGTACCAGAGCCATAAGCTGTGCAGTCAGAGAGGCCAGCTCTAGTCTGTCAGCCTGAGCAAATGACTCATTCTCTCTGAAGCTTCAGGAGGACTCTACTTTCTGGGGTCAGCATAGCAAGCGGCCAGCATATGTGAACATTACCTCCAGTTCCTTGGTTATGCGGAAGCAGTCTGTCCAGCTTAGCTTGCTCCTTCTCCACACAAAGGAGAGCTCTTGTCCTGAGGCCAAAGCACTCACTGGCTTCTCCTCCTCAGCATAACTGGCACCAGGGATTAGGTAAATTGTCCCTGGGTTAATCTTGAGCCTTTTAGGCTCTTTGGATCACTTCTAGAAGGTGGTAGGACCAGCCATCCAGTCTTGTGAGCCCAGAATACTTCAGAGAATAACTTTTAAACTCCCCCACCCCCAGGGAAAATTACAATTTATAGGGTAGTGGCATACAACCACTTCAGACTCAAATGTGGAGAGTGCCAGTGGCTATTGGTGGGAAATGTATCTGTCTCTGCTGCTGTTCTATTGCTGTGAAGAGACATCATGACTTTTAGAAGGCCTTTAAATGGGCCTTGTGTACAGTTGTAGACGTTTAGTCCATTATCATGGCAGAGAGCAGAGGACACAGGCAGTCACTGGAGCAGGAGCTGAGAGTTCTGCATCATGGTCTGTAGGCAGAAAAAGACCGACTCTGGACTTGGGATGGGCTTTTGAAACCTCAGTGCTCCTCCTCAGTGACAGACTTCCTCTAACAAGGCCACACCTTGTAATCCTTTTAATCCTTTCAAATAATGCCACTCCCTGGTGACTAAACACTCAAATATATGAGCCTGTGTCTTTCTCAGGACAATGAAAAATTTATCTTGCATCTTTCTTCCTATAATTTATCATGAGTGAGATATTAGACTGTCTGGTGAGTTAACATATGTTCTGTATCTCCCACTCACTAATAAGTTTTGCATGAATTAGCTAGCTGTGTGTCTCCCATGGGTCTGCCAGCCTACTAGGTTGACACTCCATTATGAATGGGTTTCTGCATCAGCTCTCAGATTTGCATTTGCTGTTCGTGCATGTATTGTTCTAGGTCATTGTCACTATGCTCCCGGTGAAATAATATTGAAAATGAAAGGAGTGGGAAACCGGGTTCTGCAAATCTCAGTGTGGTAGCATGCACAGAAACATTGATTTATTTTTTTTTAAAAAAGAAAACTTTCAGAAATCAGCATTTCTGAAAAGAAGTCCATTGCCAACATTTATCATTACTGTGACATACTGTCAGACAGGAGGACACACAGAAAGGGGGATGCTTCTGAAGAATAGTCAGGAATAATTAGGAGTTTTGACAAATTCATACTTCATATTTTATTTAAAAATGTCAGGGCATTTTAGGTTCAATGATTTAAATTTAGATTCAGCCTCTTTTTTATTCTAATACATGTCTAATGTGTATTAGATAAATTTCCATGTCACTGTACAAATCTCCCCATTGTTATAGCAATTCCACAATATTTAACTTACAGTTGTAGAACAATAATGCAAACAGTTAGATCAGAGCACATCACAAACTCCTGAAAATCGACTTGCAGAATTTACGCCCTCTGAATATTTTACACGGTATACACTGTATGTGGCCATAGCCCTTACGCTGCTTTTTCTTCAAAAAATTCTCTATGGAAAAGAAGCTTTAACATATTTTATAATTTTATCTTTAGCAATTTATTGTCCATACAAGATACAAAACAAAGATGTTGTGAAAAGTCTCTTTTCCCAGTAACTTTGCCCCTATTGCTAAAAAACAGTCCATTAAATTACACCTAAGTGACACCTGATATGGTTACTGGAATTTTAAACCACCATGCCACCCCACCCCATCCCCGATTTCCAGGTGCACCTTCCCTGGTATCTGACAGTCGCTTTTCATGGGGCACATCGTGCTTCTCTGTGGATTATGGTATTTTAATGGGTTTGGAAATTTAGAGAGCTTTTCTTTCCCCAAAGAAATCTAACAGAACAGAAAGAGTTGTTGTTGTTGTTGTTGTTGTTGTTGTTGTTGTTTACAGTGAGTCAGGGCCTCAACTGCCTATATCTCTGAGCCTAGACACTATACATAAACTGACAGGAATTCTCCTGACTTTGTCCTTGATGGCACACACCCATGCCTTTAGAATTTCTCCACTCAGTCCAGCTGCTTCACCAAGATGCCCCTGTGTCAGATTGAGTTACTAGGAAAATTGCCACAGGAATGCAGGAAACAGTTTGTTCAGCATTCATAGAATATGTCACATACTCAGGACTTGGCTGGTTTTGTTACATTGTGCTTCGTAGGAAAACCACAACTCCTGGATAGTTGTTGAGACCTAGCTACATTTTCTGCATCTCCTTATGTGGTGCGAAGTTCTTCCTAAAGTTTCCTGGTTGGGGTAGACAGATGCATAAATGAGACCCAGGCTTGTGTCTCCCTTTGTGTCTCAAGGTCCTTCCTCAAAAGCACAGGAGAGAGCAAAAGGAAAGTGGGGGGAAGGCTGAGGAAGCAGGGGTACATAAGGGACTTTCCCACTGCTTTTTCATCCCCAGTTCCAAAGCTTAGTCGATATTTCAACATTTTAGGTATAAACTTGCTTTTGCAATCAATGCAAATATTACTCAGTGATTCATCCTTTCCAAGTGACTCTTGGTTTCTTTCTTTTGACATTTTAGTTTAAAATTCTAAATTAGCATTTGTATCATGCTAGAGCTGCTGTTACCTTTCAACACCTCAGTAATGGCCAAGGCTTTATGCGTCAACATTCTAAGTCACCCAAGTGTTCCTTGAGCTTCTGTAGTATCTTACAGAGTTAAGTTTTTAGTCACACATAATCTAGACACCTTAGGAGAGGGGTGTCATGATGACAGCTGCCCAGTCAGGTAGTTTGTCAGACACTTAAAGTGGAGCCATCTTCATTTGGGCCTTGTGTGGAGAATGGACCAGGAGGATACCCTTACGTCTGTGAAGTGCGGTTGGAGTTGAATCTTCCAAGTTGAAGTGAGACTTCTTTATGTTAAATTCCGCCACTCAAACTTCTACAAACCATCCAATTTTAAAGAATAATTTTTATAAAGTATATTATATCATTTCCCCCTTCCCCTGCCTCCAAGTTCTTTCATGTACTTCTCTTTCAAAACTTCATGACCTCTTTTTCTTTAATTGATGTATCTTTTTCTAAATACAAAAGAAAAAATCAATCTGCTCCATCCATCTAATGTTACTTGTATGAATGTTTCCATTTGTATTGAGTAACCAGTTGGTGTGCATTTTTGGGAAAGACAATTTCTCATGCTCTCAGCTTTCCCTTTGTGCCTATAGTTCTTAGTCTAGGGTTAAGACCTCCTGAGCAATCTCCCTTTCACATTGCCTGTCTGTTGGTGCCATCCTTGTTCAGGTATACAGAGAATCAATGACATAAAGGTACTAAGTGGTTTTGGACAGTTTAATAAGGCAATAGTCTCACCTCCACTTTAGAAGATTGTCTTTGGATTGTTAGGAAAGAATATCATCACCCAGGTTAATGGAAAACCTAGAGTCATAAGGATAGTGTAAAACATTGTTTGTGGAAATTAATTAGTATCCAAAGTCACATACCAAGCAGTGGCAGAGCCCTGGTATTTTCAATGATGTCATACCCCTTTACTATATCAAGTCAAAATTCCCCTGTTTTAACTTTTTTGTCTGAATAAATATGTTTAGTTGCAGCTGCTTGAAGAGTTTTGTTTTGTTCCATTTTAAGACAAGAGTCTCACTGTATAGTCCTGGAACTTACCATGTAGACCAGGCTAACCTCTACCACAAAGACATCTACTTGCCTCTGCCTCCCAAATGCTGAGATTAAAGGCATGCGCCACTACACCCAGCTCGTGTTTTCCTTTTAAATATGTATGTATATGTAAATTATGTGTTTGTGTGTGCCTGCATATGTTTATGTATACTTTATGTATGCAGGTACCCTCAGAGGCCAGAAGAGGGTGTCAGACCCCTTGTAACTGGAGTTTGCTGGTCGTGAGCTGCCCATGTAAGTACTGGGAACTGAATCTGGGTCTTCTGCACTCTTAACTGTTGAGCCAGCTCTCGGGCCTGTGTTTAAACATTTTCAAGTGTTTCTAATTTTAAACAACCCCACTTCCTTGCACAAACCTTTGTGAACTTGTTCCAAAGGACTTAGAGCTCCTACTTTTCCTTTAGTTGGTGCTGGCCCTGCTCCATGTACCCCTCAGAGTGCTCCGGAGCCTCCTGTGCATCCCATTAGTCACGTGGTGCTATAGCACAGAGCCTTTCACTGGAAATGAAGCCTCAGGTTATGGGACTGTTACAAGATGTTTTCATTAGTGTAAGATAGGCTTTTGATGGAGACTAGACAGTACGTGGGATTGAAAAGTAACCAGCCTCCTTTCTTCCATCAGCCCATGTTCAAGCTGCAAGGTGGGCATAGCAGCCCCATCCTGTGAAGCAGAGTCTGTTCCCGCATGCACTAGAAGCCGGGCTTTTCTACATTTGGGTTTTATCCTGCATGGAATGCAATTTTTTTTTAAAGATTTATTTATTATTTAATGTATGTATGTATGTATGTATGTATGTATGTATGTGAGTCCACTGTAGCCGTACAGATGGTTGTGAGCCTTCATGTAGTTGTTGGGAATTGAATTTTTAGGACCTCTGCTCACTCTGGTCAGCCCTGCTCACTCCAACCCAAAGATTTATTATTATACATAAGTACACTGTAGCTGACTTCAGACGCATCAGAAGAGGGTGTCAGATCTCATTACAGGTGGTCGTGAGCCACCATGTGGTTGCTGGGATTTGAACTCAGGACCTTCGGAAGAGCAGTCAGTGCTCTTACCTGCTGAGCCATCTCACCAGCCCAGAATGTGATTTTTGAGGTACAGATACATGGTTCTATGTGTTTATCAGGGTCTCTGGGCAACTGAAGGTCGCTGAGGCTGGTTATATTAATAGCTTGCTAAGTTCAATAAATTTGAGATTTTCAGGTTTGATCTTCTCACTGGTTATTTTTTTTAGCACACTCTTTAGAGTTACAGAATTTTGATTGCACTTTGACAAAGGCAGAATGACTCTCACTGGTCCTCACAAGAAGGCAGAGGGTGGCATCCTATGCCCACTCAAAAGTTATGTAAAATGGTATCAGGACCTCCTTAGCCTCTCAACCAAGTCTGGACAGTTCTAAGACCATCTCAGAGTTCATGAAAAAAAAAATGCACGAAAGGGATAAGACTATAAACTGTCGTAGTTAGACTATAATAAGTAGAAGTGACCACAAGATTCCATCTGGACCTGGTTTTTCCACAGAGGTCGAACCAGCTGTATCAAACTGAGGACACTGAGCTTAGCCAGAGAGTTTAGATCCTGCGGTCTCCCTACAGTGAGAGGTAGGTGCCAAGGAGGTACACGATGCCCTCCTACAGGGGTCTTTTTTTGCAGACATTTGTGGTCCCTGTAGAAATAGAGCCTAGCCCTGCATATGTGCCAGAGTTGTAGGATCTTTAAGATTCACTCCAGTGTTACAGCTGTGATTTCTTGTATTCTGTTTTGTACAGCTTCACCATGGCAGACGATGATCCATACGGAACTGGGCAAGTAAGTCTTCATCTCCCTTGTTTAAATGCGTTCTTACTCCAGACACACAGAGGCAACACTAGTAACTCAGTAGCAAGCAAACCTAAATTAGTAAATGCTACTCTACTTTATTTTCAGTCTTTCTGTTCTTCCAGAGTTGGAGAGGGCCCTTTCCTATGTATTTTTGCATAAAACCATATATACTACATGCCAGAAAATAGCCACTGAGTCAGTTTTGGCAGTGGGTGAAGGTCTGACCCCAGTATTTCACATGGTGACTGGTATATAAAAAAGATTGCTACTCAGTGAGATTTCTAGGGCTGTTATTAACATCCTTACAAACCTGGTGACTTGAGACAATAGAAATGTATCCTTTCATAGGTCTGGAGTCAACAACTCAGAATTGGGGGCTGGCAGGATAGTTCCCGCCTCCTACCACTCCTGCCTCCTACCACTCCTGCCTCCTACCACTCCTGCCTCCTACCGCTCCTGCCTCCTACCACTCCTGCCTCCTACCGCTCCTGGGTGTGTTTAGAGATCCTTGGCATCACACCAGCCACAGTCTGTTGTTGCGTGGCTTTCTTCCCCATCGTCACACGTTGTCACACATGCTGTCTCCTCTGTCTTATAAACACATCACTCTTTGGATAGAGGATCCATCTCTGTCTAGTGTGAATTCATCTTAACTTATATATAAAGGCAAAGGCTGCGTATCCCAATAAGGTCACATGAAGGAGAAGCACTTACGAATTCTGAGTATATTTTTTTCTAAGGTACTGTAGTGAAGCCCACTGCAGTCTGTGGGAGTGAGTGTGCTTTGAGAGCGGAGCAGTGTTTATCATCACATCATCGTCGCTGTCATCATAGGCGTGACGGCAGCCGAGACACAGACTGACACGAGGATATCTGTGTCTTCACTTTCCTTCTAGCTTTTTCTCTTAAAAATTTTAAACCCATAGAAGTGTATGGCAGTCTGGTGAGTCCGTGCTGATGGTTGATACTTCCATTTCTCTTCTCCCCATAGAGAATATAGGGAGCATAGAACTGATTCTTGAAAGCAGTTTCTAGATGCTAGCATGATTATAGTGGTAATGTTAAAAGTGGACTCTAATGATCTTTTAAATTATTTAAAATACTGGTATCTCTTTGCTCCTTAGCTATCTATTGAGACTTTATAGAAGACTTTATGCCCAGAACATTAGCATCCTAGAGATGAAGAGACAGGTGATACGGCCACTGGGTTCAGGACTGCATCCCGGCTGGAATAACAGACACACTTTACATAGTCTGTGGATGTTGCCATGGTTCACTGAGAGACAGAAGCAGTGGGAAGGATTGCTGCACGTTCCTTTGGGGAAAGAGCAGGTTAAGGATGACTTTGCAAAGGAGGTCTAAGCTGAGCTTTGAAAGCTACAACCAGTGCAGGGACACCATTTACCAAGGTAGCCCTGGCACAACATTCGTTACTACTTCCCATTTACATTTTGGTAGTAAACACCCAAGACTACCATTTCTCAGATTTATGTTCGCAAAGAGTCAGCCAAAAATAAAACTGAAAATGAAATATTTGGGGGAGACCTGGTGTTTCTATAGTCACACAGCCCCAGAGCCGCAGTCGGAGCTGCAGTGGCCTCAGAGCCGCAGTCGGAGCTGCAGTGGCCCTCTTCTTCTCACCCAGCAGGCAGAGTGAGCATGCACACCATCCGCTCCTGACCATGTTATAAAGATGGTGGTACTGGGTAAACCTAAGGACGTTTTCTTTTATGGCAGCATAAAAAGACACCTGGCAACCATACGATCAAACCCCTTGTTTAACCTTTCACTTTTAATGGGCCTCTTCTAACACAGGCCAACCCTCACCACCATGAGGACTGTCTGCTTGGTTTCCAACCATGCTTTCCTGTCTGTACACAGGAAATCTTAGCAACCAGAGATGGTCTTTTATGCCACAAAAGAGTAAGACCTGCCGAGGACAGTCATTCTGAAAGTGTCTCATGTGGGCAGCAGTTCTGAGCTCATCAGCAGGGTGGGCATGTTCTGATAGTTCAGTTGTGGGGGGTGGGAAGGGGAGGCCCTTGGAGGCTTTTAAGTTTTAAGTCTATCTTTTCTAAAGTTTGCATTTTTGAGGGAGGTGTCCTCCGTGTCTTAGCCACACTAGAGTTTGTTCTCCACCAGTCACCAACCAAACACTGCATGCTGCATGCAACAGGGCGTCTGTCTTAATGAGCTTCTTCTCCAACCAGCTCACTGCAGACAGAGGCGGGACCACAGCATAGGACTTCTTTGTGAGGTCATTCTCTTTGCTCAGAGATGGAGAACTGGAGCTTATTGTTGTAAAACCTACTTTCCCATTCAGTGTGTCTTTCGTGGTAAATAGTGAATGGCACAGGTGTGCTTTGCTTTTAAGGATTGAACTATAGCACACTCTTTGCTCCTCAATTGAAAAATTGCATCCCTTAAAAGTGGATTTGAGGCCAGGTGATGGTGGCGCACACCTTTAATCCCAGCACTTGGGAGGTAGAGGCAGGCGGATTTCTGAGTTCGAGGCCAGCCTGGTCTACAAAGTGAGTTCCAGGACAGCCAAAGCTATACAGAGAAACCCTGTCTTGATAAAACAAAACAAAACAAAAAAAAAGTGAATTTGAAGTGACTCCATTTAAACATCACATTTTAGGGGCCAGTGAGATTTTTTCAGAGAGCAAAGTGCTTACTAAGACAGCTTGAGTTTGACTTCCTCCACTACATACACATAAGCACACTCATGCTACACACACACACACACACACACACACACACACACACATATACATCTCATATTATACACATATATTACACATACATATACTCTTACACTATACACACTACACACACATCCTCATACTACATACACATACATGCACACACATACACTACACATACATACAATTTCACACTATACACACATACATGCACACACACTCACACTACATATACATGCATACTCTCATACTACACATGCATACACGTACACTATTACACTCACACTACAAACACATATACACACTCTCACACTACACTCACACTACACACACACACACACACACACACACGAATATAATAAACATATAAGCATTTCTCCTCTTATTCTTGATTTAATTAGACATAGTAGGATTTGAGGTATCCAAGAATATCTAGTGATTTACTAATGAGGACCAAAAAAAAAAAAAAAAAAAAAAACCTTCCAGCTTGCAAGCTGACCAGAGAAAGTGAAAGAAATAATTTGGTTTCTGTGTTGTCCACAAACATTTCAACAAGTCACTTCCGGACAGTGAGACAGATAGTGAGCTCATACATACAAATGTGAATTTCTAAATGATCTAACTGGGAAAATTCCTTTTGGAATAATTATTAGTAGTAACTGACCAAGGCAGTACTTAATTTTATCAAAACATTTTATGTTCACTCTTTCAGTTTTCTTAGTTGTGTGTTGTTCCTGTAACAAGTTACCATAGTATTTGAAACAACACAAATATCTTCTAAAGGTTAGAATAAAAAATGTCAGTATCAAGGCACCAACAGGGCTACACTCCTAGCAGCATTTATTTCTTGCCTTCCAAGCTTCTAGGGGCTGCCTGTAGTGCTGGGTGAGTCCTGCTAGCATCCCCGACTCCTGCTCTGTAGGCCTGGGTGAGTCCTGCTAACATCCCTGAATCCTGCCTCTGTAGGCACACTGCACTTTGATTTCTCACTCTCCTAAGAAGCACACTTGGATATTCCAGGATAATCCTGTCATTTAATAGTCCTACATTGATGGCACATGCAATGTATCTTTTGCCACAGAAAGCATAGGTTCTGGGGAGCAGATAGGTTCTGGGGAATAGGAAGGTTCTGTGGAGGAGCATGTAGACATCCTTGGAGCCATTGTTCAGTGTGCCTTCATCTACTGAGTTCAGGTATTTATATTGTAGTAGAAAATAGAGGCAGGAGAAAGTGAGCTCTGTGCTCCATCATGTTCTCTGTGCCCCATCATGTCCTCTGTGCTCCATCATGTGCTCTGTGCTCCATCATGTCCTCTGTGCTCCATCATGTTCTCTGTGCTCCATCATGTTCTCTGTGCTCCATCATGTCCTCTGTGCTCCATCATGTCCTCTGTGC
>NC_034593.1:123276995-123289058 GCF_900095145.1 Mus pahari | reverse complement strand
CATCATGTCCTCTGTGCTCCATCATGTCCTCTGTGCTCCATCATGTGCTCTGTGCTCCATCATGTCCTCTGTGCTCCATCATGTCCTCTGTGCTCCATCATGTCCTCTGTGCTCCATCATGTCCTCTGTGCTCCATCATGTCTTCTGTGCTCCATCATGTCCTCTGTGCTCCATCATGTCCTCTGTGCTCCATCATGTTCTCTGTGTTCCATCATGTTCTTTGTGCTCCATCATGGTCTTTGTGCTCCATCATGTTCTTTGTGCTCCATCATGGTCTCTGTGCTCCACCATGCTCTCAGTTGTAGTGCCAGTCATTTTGTAAGTTGTATAACTACTGCCTGTAATTCTTTAAAGGCCTTGAAGTTCTATAGCTCAGTAAGGAATATATTTATCATCAAAACAGAAGCACAGATATCTAAAATCACGTGCATGTGTGCGTTGTCTGTCTGTAAGTATATATTCAGAAGTGTGTGGAGGCTGAAGGTCGCTCCCCATCTTAGGTTTTGAGAAAAGGTGTCTTACTTAACCTAGAGCTCATGGATTCAGCCACACACTCAGCCAGCAAACCTGACAAATCTTCTTGTCCCCACCCTCCCAGAGCTGGTACTGCAGACAAATGCTGCCAGCCTAGCTTTTCACTTGGTACTGGGGCTCTGGCCTCAGGTTCTTGTGCTGTGCAGAAAGTACCTTATCAACGGGGCCATCTCCCCACCTTCCGGGATGTAATGAACTCATGTTCCTAAGAGGGTGCAAGATTCAGATCACTCATTCTACAAATATTTCTGAAGAGTCCAGCATGCCTGAAGCTCTCTAGTCTCTGAAGATGCACAGCTTGTGGGATCCACCAGACCCTTGTCTTTAGGGGCCCCATAGCCATTATTCTCCTCAAATTCCTTTGTTACATAAGTTATACACACAGCGGCCTAAGAAGGTCCCAGAAAGGCACGTTAAAATTCTGATTTCAGGAATCCTATTTTTAGATTTTTATTTCTAGTTTTCAACCATGTAATTGGTTTTCTGGCTTTGTGTATTAATGAAAGAAGAGAAATTAAAATATTTGTATTTTCTTCTTTACAGATGTTTCATTTGAACACTGCTTTGACTCACTCAATATTTAATGCAGAATTATATCCACCAGAAATACCACTGTCAACAGGTAAGAAAAACACCCCCTTTTCCGGTTGTTTTGCTTTTCCTTAAAACTACTATTTGGAGTCAGGAGTCAGGGAGATGTGGATCAACCAAACTAAGTATATATGAAATTACTATAAGGAAACCTGTTACTTTGTGGGTGCTTGGGACCTAGCCCAGGTCCTCTGGAAGAGCCACAAGCACTCTCAACCACAGAACCATCTCTTCAGCCACAACAGTCTCTTTTAAAATTCAACAATATTCATAGGAAGGAAGTGGTGATTCGTGTTTTAAAACCACCCTTTCAGTATGCTTTCTGGAAATGTGTCTCACAGAAGTGCTCCGGCGCGCACGCGCGCACACGCACACACACACACATTGTTTTAGCAAGTGTGGTTTCTGGTCTCTGTTAGAATACCCTGAAGAATAGAATAGAATACTGTCTTCACCCAGTGTAAGGACTTTCCTCTTCTCCGCATCTCATTACCTTTTTGTGCTCCTCTTTGCTTTACCACAGCTCACAGAGAGCCAGTCTCGGCCCCTCAGTTCTGTATCCGGGGGCCAGTCTTGTCAGCCAGGACACAAAGCTCTGGGGAAACAGTAGGAAAGTGACCTTTATATTGTGACCAGACCACGTGTACAGAACTAATCCTCCTGACATGACTGCTAATTAACGAATCCACAAGTTGTCTAAGGCCATTTATGCTATAGCGCACGGGCTTCATTTAGACTCGGTATTGACTGGCATGTGTGTAGCCTTGGCGTGGCGGCTCTTTCGCTGCTTTGGTCACCTGTTGGAGCTAAGCCGTCTTCAGCAGCAGCTTGTTAGTTGATGGAGATGTGTATAGAAGTGATTGTCGATCACTGAGGTGGACAGCAGGGGCTTTGTGTGCTCCGGATTTCTCTGTCTCGTGATGTAGTTTTTATCATTCTCATTTAAAATGTCTATGGTTGTGCCAGCGCCTGCCTTACGGAAAGTTTTCTACACACGTGGGAGGAAGGAGAGTTAATATGTCACCCTCCTCACTGGTACCCAGAAGTTACATCACGGAGGCCTGTCTGTCCTTACCCCAAACGCGTATTTCCTAACCACCACAGTTTATCTGTGATCTTGAGCTGTCCAGCGTGCTCTAGGTCACCTTCTTGTGACCAAGCAAATGCAGGGGAGGCAACCGTGTTTCCTGTGAACTTCTAAACTCTGAGACCCCAAGTACTTCCTTTAATATTTCTGCTTTATTGAAAATGTTACAGACTCGGTTCTGCCCTCAGGAAAAGCACAGGTTTCTAGAAAATGCCTCATGAATACTAAACAGCCTCCCGCAGGCCGATGATGTTCTAATGCATTCTCCTTTTCCTTTGCTTTATGATAAGACTTAGAAATAAAGTTATCCGAAGAATCATCTCAGAAAGTCGTTGGTGCTCATATCATTGTGCTACAGGAATCTTTTCCGTAGCATTAGAGAACCCCTCAGAGTTGCATGTAAGATGCATTCTTTTCCTGTTGTAAGGGCTCCTTGTTGGCACTAGCTCTCCGGCTCTGTTTCAGTGTGTTGTCCTGTTTTTAGAGTCCAAGATGGACGGAACATTTTGTTCAGATTTTAAAGGAGTAGAAAGGTTATCTGCAACAGTGTTTGCTTGTAAAATTTTCATGTGGATTTTTTCAATCTTCTCAACGTCTTAAAATCTCAAAGTATTAGTATTTCTAACCCTGTGTTGGAAACTCTCTAACCAGGGACAGCTGATAGGTCTGTGCCATTTTTTTGTGTGATTTAATTTTCTTTTTACAATGGAAGACCATTTTTTTTCTGGCCCAGAAATACAGCCAACAGAATATTAGCCTTAAAACAAGTATCTGTGTATCCTCTCCAGTGTCCTACTTCACTGACCCTTGGGTGGGCTCTTCTAAGGGTAAGGATTGCCCCTCCGCATGGAAGTTCACATATGTAAGGAAAGCCTAAAACCAATCCCGTGAGTGATTCAGAAGGGCTGTTAAGAAGGAAGGGACTTGGAGCCTAACACGAGGATGTTCCCTCTGCCTCCATATTTCAGCAGCATCTTGTCCAAATACTGCCACCTTCCTGGCCTCGCTTCTTAGTAGGCTCTTTTGGATACCTAGAGGAAATGTGTATTTTTTAATATTGTCATACAAGCTGTATGACATGCATAGCATGAAATCGTTTTCTAGTCAGTTTTATTTCCTCAGAAAAGTTAAATTCTAGCAATTTTCTTCTTGAAATTTAAAGTTAACAGTTACCTTTCTAAAAGTTGAAAATGTCAAGCGATGAATCCCATGAGACAGGAGAAGGTAATTTGCTACTTTACTGACCACGAGTAACCACCCATCTGTCTTTCTTGTTTAGCTTCAAATTAGGTTTCCAATTGCTTTCCTGGTACAGTGTTTAGCCTTCCCTGTTATCTGATCAGTCATAATATTGAGAAGATAAAATATATTCTCTTTGAAGTTGCAGATTATTAAAAATTACAACCTGAACTTTTATCTCACCTCAGATTTACTTATGCAAAATAAGGCTTAAGCCTCAGCCAAGAGAGTGAATTTTCAAATGAGCACAGAAGTGTTTTCTAGACTGTCTTCAGCTTCAAGTCTTAATTTTCACTCAAACAACTATAAAATGTCGAATATGTTGGTGTATTACACAGCTGTTGGTTATCATACTGGGACATAGAAGCCAGCTGAGGTCCTTAGGGAATTTTTTATCATAACATTTATATTTATGTTCTCAGAAGTTGTGAATTTATTTTGAAATTTCAAGTCAGATATCATTGGTATATAAATTGAGCCTTTAGGTCCTTTTCATAGTAATTAATTGGCATGCATTTATCTTCAATTACATTATTTTTGGCATTTTATCATAACTCTGGGCTGTTTTAGAACAGAGTTCTTATGAGCACACACTGTTATGTCTGCATCAAAAGCTATGAATAAGATGCCAGGGTAGTGGTCCATGTTTTTAATGCCAGCACTTGGCAGGAAAATCTCTGTGAGTTTGAGGCCAACTTTGTCTACATAGTGAGCTCCAGGCGAGCCAAGGCTACATGGTGAGACCCTGTCTCACAAAACAAAACAAGCCATGGAGAAGCAAGAAAAGTTCTTCAGGTCTCACAGAGGGCAAGGAAGAAGCCACTTAGGCAACAGTGGCCATCTCTTGGCTTGAGGTAAGGAAAGACTACAACAGTGTTAGGAGAGGCAGCTGGCCGGGGATCTCCCTCCCATGGGTTTCTATCTTCAGTTCTTCATTTAATCCTGGGCAATCCTCGTTGGCCGAGGAAAGTGGTCTGCGGGTGCGGGCCACCTGACACCGCACCACTCAGGTGCTCACTGCACTCAACTGTACTGGTGACCTAAATGCTTGCTGAGACATGAGCCTGAGGGATCTCTGCAAGTATTCAGACCATCGGTGTACCATCACCATTCAGAAAAAGCCATCTATTTATCGTTAGTCACTTAAACTATAAAACTACTGTTAAAATAAGCTGAACTTAGGAGTGGGAGCAATTGGTCAGCAGTTGAGAGTGTCCAGTTCTCTTCCTGATGACCCAAGCTTGGTTCCCAGTGTCACATGGCAGCTAACAAGCACCTGTAACTCCAGCTCCAGGGCATCAGACACTCTCGTCTGGCTTCCGTGGGCACTAAGCAAAGCACTTATGAGCAAAAAATAAAATAAATATTTTTTAAAAACATATATTTAATGTTTCAAATGAGAACACATATCAGTAGAATTTCACCTATAAAAATTGATTTGAAATCTGTTTAAAACATAACTTCAGCATTTGGCTTGCTTTGTATTTCATCCAAGATTCCAGAAGTCTCACAGTTTTCTTTTGGTTTTCTTGTGTTGTTTTTAACAGATGGCCCATACCTTCAAATATTAGAGCAACCAAAACAGGTAAGAATAAAGGGGCTGGGTGTTTGGTAATGTTACATCTCATGGTAAGGCTCGGGCTCTGAGTAATAGTTAAATCTGATGACACAGGTAAGTGTTTTATCTGAATGATCAGCAGCCTGCTGTGTTATGCAATAACTTCCTGTGTCTACTTTACATTTTTCTTGCAAATGGCCTTGAAACATCAGTTAATTATAAATCCTTGGTAGTCTGTCCCTCTTCCAGCTTAGTTCATCTGGGAGACTTCCAGGGAAAGCACTGGTGAGTCTCATTCATGAAGAAATACTCACGCACAGGGTCACAGCCACTCTGATTCTTTATTGCTCATGCCCGTGCCCACAGGGTACTCCTCCTGTCTTTAAAAGCTCTAGCCTTTTCTGTGCATAGAATGTGTAGTTTAAGGCAGTAAATGCACTGGGAGAAATTAGAATGGACTGTGGGATCCCTCCCCCACCCCTCTGGCTCTAGTCCCAGCCTTTTTGAAACAAAGAAAGGAATTGGGGAGGGGGGTATTTTTGTTTTTGTTTTTGTCTGGCTCTTTCACTTTCTACTAAATATTGTGCACACTAGCTATAGATTGAAATGGCCTCAAAACTGCAAATATGCTCATTAGAAGTCGTGTGGCTCTAGTACTGTAAGAGAGAAGAGAATCTTCAATATCTGCCAATAGAACATTTCAGTCATTATGGGATGGAAGTTATGGTATAGCCTCCCAGAGAGTGAGAATCAAGTCACTAGATCTCTGAGTGGATATGCTCATCACATCCGTGTGGTGCTGGAGGACTGTATACCGGACCTACTGAGTTATGTCACCCAATGGCTTTTCTAGGCTGTTCCTTCTTGTAACTCAGGAGAGTGGGTTAACACATTGTGTTGTAGGACACTCAATGCTAAGAAGTGAATGCTGACAGCACTGGGTGCTGTGCTGTAGAATTCTGATGTGGCCAGCTGTTAAATAGGAGAAACATCTTAGGGATGTCCACACTAGTTTCTAAAGTTGAAATCGGATGGAAATGTTTACTACAAAGACAGAAATGCCACATGGAACTGTGGGGCATTGTTCTGGTTGCTTACAGGCAGCCTCCTGACACTCCCCCCCCCCCCATACACATATACACCCTGCCCTGGGCTGCAGATAACACCTGCCCTTGCTTTATCTCTACATCCATCTTTGTAAAGATGATTTCTCACATAAAGTCACTGTTCTCAGAGCTCTTCAGGTAGAGTTGTGTTCTGTGAAATTCTGCCTAGTAATCTGGAATCCTGGAAAATGTCCTAGCCTGTAAGATTCAGTGAATTCATAAAACTGATGAGTCCAAAATGTACCTACACATCAAATAGATTTTTCAGATCCTTTAGAAAAATTTAAGTAATTTATTTAATTTTATTTTATGCGCATTGGTGTGATGGTGACAGAGCCCTTGCAACTGGAATTACAGACAGTTGTAAGCTATGATGTGGGTGCTGGGAATTGAACCCAGGTTCCTTGGAAGAACAGACAGTACTCGTAACTTCTGAAACATCTCTCTAGCTCCCTTTTTTAACAGTATTAAAATTGCATTGATTTATTCTTTTAATGTGTGTGCTCTCTTTCTCTCCCCCAACCCCATGTGTGTGCGTGTGTGTGTGTGTGTGTGTGTGTGTGTGTGTGTGTGTGTACAAGCATGTCTATGAAGGTTGGGTGACAACTTTTGGAGTTGGTACCCTCCTACTATGTGGGTCCTGGGGAACAATCTGACCCACTGAAAAATGTTACCAGCTTAAGAACTTTATTTTTCTAAGCAGAGCACTATAATAAGATTTTTAATGTGCAGTTTGTTATCATGAACCCCAAAGTCATAGGTATTTATGATGTATTTGAACATCTAGTATAGTTCCGGAATTTAAAATTTAATTCATTACGTGTGAATATATAAAATCTTATATGTGCAAAACATCATGTTTGTTTGCCAGTCTGTTTTTATTTTGGTATCTGTCTTTAGTGAAAATAAGAAGGTTGTATGTAAGTCAGGCTTTTTGACTGGATGTATGGAGTCTCTCTGGGGTTAATGGCTCATTTGAAGTAAATGCCGTTCCTGAGATGAATAGGGGTAGATGGTGAACATTTAATTTCAGAATACTAGAATTAGAAATGTGTCCAGAGCGAGCATTTTAAGACTTCCTAATTTTAGGTTGTTATTTAATTTAAAACATTAGTTTATTTCTGAGACAAAAATGTCTGTAGTCATTGCTGGCCTCAAACTGGTGGCAGTTTTCCTACCTCCCCTCTCCAAGTGATAAGGTGACAGGTGTTAGTCACCACGCCCAGCTCAAAAGCATCGCACCACCCTAACAGAACACTACACATTACAACCTTCAGAATAAATACTGCCTTGGATAGGATGCTTAATCTTCTTATTGGACCAAGAATAATACATAGTATCACACACCGTACAATGAATCATGCTGGTTACAGAGTTAAACGTCACTCTCCATAAGGTATGAAAGGGTACAAGTAGGTATTTTTCCAATGCCACAAAGATATTTTGTGATTAAAGATAAGGAACCACTATGTTAAGTTTTTGAGTTAGAAATGTTCTTTTTCTTGGAGGCCTTTTGGACACAGATGATGAAAATGAACCAAACCACAGACTACATATCTTTAGACTGTCCAGTTTCACGACATGTTTCTCACTGTTAGCTGTTTGTTTGTGTTGTGTTATGTTGTGCTGTGTGAGCTTTGAACTGTTTTGTTTGGAGGCAGGGTCTCACAGTGTAGTCTTGGCTGGCCCCAAACTCACAGAGCTCCATTAGTGTGCCCCTGCCTCACACGCACTGGGGTAAAGATGTGTGCCAGTTATAATCTGAGTGTGTGTTTGAATTTCCTCAGTTAACTGGATCCCCACACTTACTGGCAGCCTATTTGGGGCTCTTGCTGTTATACATGCTATTGTATAGTTTGGGGGTGATTAAGTTCAAGCATTATCCAGACTGGATCCCAGTTACATTAATTTTCACAAACTTTATGATCTTATTCTTTGAAGTGTGCAGAAGACTGCTAGATTCACGGTGTTGCAGCATATGGCATGTCTGTAACACAGGGGGAGAAGATGCACTTAATCCTCCAGAAACTTGAGGCATGAGGAGAAGGGGCATATGGGGGGGAGCACCCTCTCAGAATCAAGGAGGAGCAGGGGAGAATGGGGTGAGGAACTTGGCGGGGGGGATGCAAATAAATAAAATAATTTTTAAAAAGACACCTCTATGGTCTGTGATCAGAGCAGATAAAGGAACTCCTTTAAATAATTAGCATGACTTTTACTGATGGCAGAGTGGAGAGCTTGCCAGCAGCCATTGGTGATGAGAGGCTCCAGTTGAAACAAACTGTAGCACATGTGTCCAAAGGCTGAAACTCTTCATCACTCCTGTGCTGAAGATGGGTGCCTGGCTTCTCCGCTACGGCTCAGTGCATCATTTATTTCACAAGAGCTGTTAGAAAGCATTTCTCGTCTGCAGAGGTGTCTTCCACACAGTTTCGCCTGTTTAGAGACTTGTATGTATGTCTGTCATTGTTGTTTTCAGTAAATACCGCTGTGTTCACCTCTGCAGAGGGGATTTCGATTCCGCTATGTGTGTGAAGGTCCATCCCATGGAGGGCTTCCGGGAGCCTCTAGTGAGAAGAACAAGAAATCCTACCCACAGGTCAAAGTAAGTTTGAAACCACTGTTCTCACTGCCCAGGAGCAAAGCCAAAAGTTTCAAGTGAACGTGACTAGGACGTCCCCCTTGCCCCTAAGCGGGAGTGTTTACGTGATTATTATTATTATTTTTAAATAGAAATTTACCTCATGAAAATGATGAATCATCAAACACCATTAACATCTCCATTTAAGTGAGATGGTTCCAACATCAACTAAGAAAAACTTAACTACCTCTCCAGTGATCTTAAAGCTGTCTTTTCATCTTAAAGTTCTTAAATATTCTCTGATGTTTTAGTAAAACGTGGAGCCAGGTGTCGTAGTCCATACCTGTAGTCACTGGACGTAAGAGGATAGCAACTGGAGTGTCAGATATCCCAAGCTAACCTCAGCTACATAGCATGTTTGAACTCAGCCTGGGCTAGGTGAGATCATCAGTTCAGACCCGAGTGATGGACTGAAAGGTTGTGAACAGGCTTATCTCACTGACCAAACATATAAATACACAAATACCACTAGCATGTACTTCACAAGGTGTTTTAGAGTTTAAATGAGGAAATATACTTAAGCTCTCTGTAGAGAGCCTGACAGGAACCGTGTGCAGCCACCATGAATGAGTTCTGTAGCATGGGGGGCCGAGGGGTGGGGGAGCGTCGCTGTCTTTAGCTTGGGGGTGTCGGGTGCAGCTTCACTGTTTTTAGCTTTTTACATTGTTGATCTAATTGAGACTATCTTTCTCTAGTTCAGTGTTTCTATTTTCCTAATCCAGTGCTGTGTTTCAGAGACTGACAGTGATTTTGGAAGGAAACTGGTTTAAAAGGTTTTATTTATTTGGTAATCTGGGCTTAGACTAAATGTTACCAGCAGTAAACATTATGGCTCTCCAACCTCTGTCTTTCTGCTTGAGATCTCAGAAGCTCTTGCCCTCAGCTAAATTATGACACTGGGGAGGTCACCTTTTGCCTCCTTGGTTGCTTGTCCCCCTTTTAATGTTGTACTTCCAGGCTCAGGCCTTCCAGGTTCTTGCCCTTGGTCTTAAGACAAAGGAGCCATATCTTTATCTTTCCAGTGAAACTCTACTCCAGGCCTAGGTTCTGAGAGTCACATTTTCATTTTAAGGCTCCCAGCTCTAGTTGTGGAATGAGCCGTATTTTTCTCAATAAAGGTAATTGAACGTGGAAGTGCAATGGCTTTAGTGCATGGAAGGCCACAGTTATGTTAGACAGTGTTTTTCAGAGAAGTCAAACCAGGTCGGTGGAGACAGGTGGATAGTTAGATGGTTGACTGAGCGATAGCAGAGGAGATGAGAGAAATCGGACTCAGTTGTCACGATTATGAACGTCAGCAAGACGCACTCTGCGGGGTCTGTAAAATGTGCCCAGGGATACTGCTAGGATTCCAGCACAGAAGCCTGAGCACTGTGTAACCGAGGGGACTCTCCATCTAAATCTGGGCGTGGCGAGGCTAATGTAAGTCCTTTCCTCTAAAGGCAGGAGAGGCTGGAAAGCCGATGCCCTAGCGGGGCAAGAAATGAAGAGTGCCCTCCCTCCCGTTCAGGTGGGGTGCAGACGGAGGGAGCGGGGAGAGGACTCTCTGGTGTTTCTGTCTAGCGGGTCTTCTAGCTGACTAGATAGTTCTATCCACATTGAGGGAAGGTCTTCCATCCGTCCAGCATACTTTCCAGTGTCCTCTGGAAATGTGCACACCGGTAGGAGACAAATGCTTTATCAGCTTTCTATGGCTGCCCAGTGTAGTTGACTGCACACCTGAAATTTCCCTCAGGACAGTCTGTGGCGTCCAGTCCTTCAGAGGCTAGGTAAGGAATGCAGAGCAGAACACCAGCGAAGAAAACAGTTATTGCACATCACTAGTGGGCCACATGTTTCCCATCCTTTACCTCTTGTAGCATTATTAACAGGGAGGAACCAAGGCTTAGGTTAATTGCCCCTCTTCAAAGGCTCAGGGCGTCTTTCTCCTGCAGCTCACTGGCCCTCCCATGTGAGTGTGTGCAGCTGAGGGGCAGGGGCTGTGGAACAAGTCAGAAAGGACTGATAAATCAAGACAGGGAGGATGAGAATTCTGAACAGCAAAGAAGAAATGGGGGCAGAAGTCATCAGGGGTCAGATCTAGAATTTCCTACCTGTGTGTGTCCTGTTCAAATATTGTGTGCAATTATGTGTGCTTATCTGCAACAGGGTCACCGAACATCCTTGCTGGCACTGATACTGATCATAACTACTTAAGAACCGATGTTAGGAGAAAAACTAATTTTTTTCTCTGTTGGCCTTCTACCCCCCCCCAAAAAAAATGTACATTGTGTTCTATTTATGAACTCTTTCCTTCTGTGGCACTAGAAATCTGTGGTCTGCCATGCATGAAAGATGGGAGTGTCTGTAGAAAGACGCTTCCGGGGGTATCATGGACTTACTGCGTATCCACCCATAATCCATCGCAGAGGTGGGTGCATGTACTTCCTGAGGGAGCGACTCTTCCATAGCCTTGCACATGCAAGGCTGTGACCTGCAGAAGTATGTGACTTCAGGCTCGCCTTCTCGTCACCCTCACTGACAGCCTCTGTCTCTCTGGACTCAGGCCCTTCTTCCTTGACCTGCCTCTTCAAGCACCTCTCCCTGCTGTCCTTAGGGAAGGTCCCTGCAAGGTTAGTGGTTGATGTGATGTGAAGACGGCAGTGAAGGTCTGAAGGCTCCTGAAAACTTTGGGAACTGGTCAGACTTAAGGCTGCAGAAACCAAGCTAGGCTTTCGGAGCTTGTAAGCTTATATCTTGTTTAGGTGTCTTCTTGTTGACTGAAGCATAGGGTTGACTTTCAAGCCAACTCTAAGAATCTCCCAAAACCCAGCACTTCCTATTAGAAGTATTTCCACACTATGGTAGATACTGGGATGCAAGCTCAGTCATCACCCCCTCCCTCCACTGCAGTACCACCTTTTCTAGAACTCGGGCTGCTGTGCCATGTGTATGCTCCTTTTGTGTAGTTGAGAAGAACGAACTTCTTTGGCTCTCTAGGATCTTGCTGAACAAGATTAATTTCTCTGGGATTACTGGTTCCTGTGTCCTCACAGGTGTCGTGAATGGTTTCTTCAGATTGAAGCATTCCTTTCACTGCCTTCGGGAGCTCCGGATGGATGAATAGTCTCCTTTAAACCAGTTACTTCATATTTCAAAATATTTTGAGCATACAAGTTGTAAAGTTCTATATAACAAATACCATGTACCAAAATGTAAATTTAATAGATAGTAATTTTTTGTCTATCTTCTTCTTCTTCTTCTTCTTCTTCTTCTTCTTCTTCTTCTTCTTCTTCTTCTTCTTCTTCTTCTTCTTCTTCTTCTTTCT
>NC_034593.1:123266942-123276875 GCF_900095145.1 Mus pahari | reverse complement strand
CCCCACTCAGCCACTGCACTGTCCTCTTGTCCTCTTTCTTTGCCCAAAGGAAAACCACTGCTCCGAACATTCTTTATCTGAGATGCTTTTATATTTTAACACATAAGTATGCATTCATATCATATACTAAAATCACTTTCAAGAAAGTTACCTTTTATTATCTTTAATCCAAAATTTTTATTATATATGGTGGCTCCTTTTCAAACTACATCAAGGTTAAAACTGGGCCCCCTGAAGATTAAAAACTGATTGCTTTAATCCAGTCTCTTCCTCTTTATTGGCTGACTAAAAATGTCTTCAACCACAGTGTGGAATTTATGCTGACCCTTAGAGCAAAAAATCATATTCACGAGGAAGCAAGGGAAAATAAGTATCCAGAATTTAAGAAAGTTTTCTGCTTTTAAAAAGTGGAGCAATCCACTGTCTAGCCTGTAAGTTCTCCCTTCAGTGTTTGCTGGGTTCTGATTTCATCTGTGGCTCCTAGGAGAACAGGAGAGCCAGCAGAGCCTCCTCTGGGCCAAGCCTGTCGCTACCTGTTCTTGACTCAGCAAGGAGTGCCAGGGAAGGCTCACTGCCCTCCTTTTCCCGAAAGTGGTGCAGAAAAATTTTAAATCGAAGTGTCTTCCTTGAGCAAATGGAACAGGGCCAAGAGGAGAAGCCACATGTGGCTTTAGGAATGCGTCTGCAGCCAGTCCTCACTTGCTGTGAGTCCTTCTGTGCTGGGCACCTTGTGAACATCGCACTTGGACATCGGTGACTTTCATTTCTAAAAGACTGTAATCATCCAATGCCAGGAAGTTGGGACACAGCGATGCTAGTGTGACGATTCTGATCAGCTTTGCTGGCAACTGCCTTGCTGCCCCTCTCCTGGGGTTTGATGGTTAAAGAAAGGGTTTGTTGGAATGTTTTTGTGAACAACAGCTTTTGGCTCCATTCTCCCACCTACTGTAGAGAGTGCACTCTAAGTGCCTCTCACTGAAAAATCTTTAATGCTAAGTTTCTGTCAAGGTTAATAGAGCCCGGCTGGTCTGCCGTGGGCTTGAGGGTATCACATATCTTTACAAAAGCGCCCTTTTCCTTGCACAGACTTGTCTGCATCCGGAGGCTTGCCGTCCTAAAGATCTAGTTGCAATACTAATTTTGAATAATTTAGCCTGATCCAGTTACCTAACGTGCCAGGGGGAAGATCACCACAACAGATTGGGCATGCATTCAGAACCTATCTAGTTCACAGCATTTATTAGAATGTCCTTTGACACTTCTAAGTGATTATTATGCTCAAATAAAAGAAAATAGCTATGTTCCCTACCAACACTATAGTCTGTGCTTTGTAACACACAAACACATGCGCGCACGTGCACACACACACACACACACAGAGAGAGAGAGAGAGAGAGAGAGAGTTAGAGTTTATTAAAACAAGGACTTTGTAACCCAAGGTTCATAGATCCAAAGGTTTGCAACTTCTGAGTCTACACATAGAGTTTTATGTATATTTGTATGCATTTTTCATATATTTTTAAAAACATTTTTAAAGACTCAAACATGTGTAAAAATAATGCTGAAGGGCATTGGCTTTTTGACAGCAGCCGATTAAATCGATCTCTACAATTTTGGAAGGATGGGGTGGGGCGGGGACTGGATCTCACTGTGTAGCTTAGGCTGGCCTTGAACTCACCATCCTACCTCTGCCTCCAGAGTATTGAGAAATTCCAGGGATGCAACTGTCTTGAATGTTTGTCTCCTTTCTTTTTTTCATTTCAAAACTTACGTTTACTTTTTTTTTTTTTTTTTAACCCATTTTAGGCAAATTGAAGCACTTTGTGTTTCTCAGCACGTAATTCAAGGTAGTTGCTCTTTAGTATTCCATTGACTGGAAAAGATGTGAGAGTTAGCGCCACTAGCCAGAAAGGGTTAGTCTCCCCTCCCCTCCCCCTCTCTCTCTGCCTTTCTGCTCTCTCCTCCCTCCCCTCTCCTCCCTCTCTACCGCTCCCACCTCTCTTTGGTACTGATTAAATGCGATGGTTCAAAACAAAAAAGAAAAGATAATCATTTCACTAATATTCACTCAGCACAGGGATAAGTCCTGCACTACAAGGAGGTAACACCCTCTGTGTGGCCGTAAATATCTAGACTTCTGCATAGCTTCTCTTCTACGTATCCCAGACGGTTTGCGATTGCCTCCATGAATAAAATACTGACTTGTTAAAAAACAGACAAACAAACAAACAAAACCCAGCCCTTTAAATCACTGTTAGCGTTAGCAGTTAGAGGAAGCCGCTCACTGAAGGAAACTTGTGAGCAGTGAAAATTGATCCTGAGAGGTAGGAGAGCCAAGCTCCTGAGAGTTACAGGTGGTCTGAATTTCCAGGCCTGGTATGGTGGCCTGCCTCGACTGGCATTTCCTGTTCCCCTCTCCTGTTCCTCTGCATGCTCATTGCTCTTGGGTTGCTTGTTCCTCCTGGCAGTGTTCAGTCGGAAACCATCCCTGATCAAAGTGATCCCTGTTTGAAGAGGATCCGAGCATTTAGTTCGGGAATCCTGGTTTCATAAAGCCACATGTGAAGATTGGTTTTGATGAGGCAGAGTGAGTAACCAGAGCCTTGTGGTCCTCAAATGTCCCCAGCCACCTTCTCCATAGTCAGGGTCTGGGGTCTTTGGTGGGCTCAAGGATGTTCTGCTGGCTCTCCTGGAGTCCCCAATCTTTCCCCCTCGCCCTCTAAGTGGGTTCCAGGTCGGTCTTCCAAACAACTTTCACTTTCTTGAGGTCTAGTGGAGGTGAGCGGGAGGATCTAGGCAGACATGTGAAACCAGCCAGTCTGCAGACCAGGGGAATGCAGGGTAAGTCCCCAGCATCGTCAGAAAACTGGGTTATCTATCCACTGCTTGACAGATAAGTACAAAATAGGTTTGCTTGTATTAGAGAAGACTTGGAATTGAAAACAGGCCAGAAGAACGGAAGGCCAAACACACATTTTTCAAATCCCATGTCATTGAAATGGTCTAGACATTGGAAAAAAGTAATCATCAGGTGGGAGAGTGGATAATGAGGTTTCTCAGGGTGGAACAGAGAGCCATGGAGACTGGAAGAAAGGGAGAGCTGGAAAACACAGAGCAGAGGGTATCTAGCTGAAGTCCTGGGAGAAGCTAACATGCATGTGTGTGCTTCTCTATGTACACGACTCTAAGGTTGGCATGCAGAGCTCAGCTTGTGGATGGCATATGCACGGTGTTAAGCACCAGCTATGAACTGATCCCCAGGGTGGGGTGTGACATTCCTAGATTCTCATTGGCTAAGCTTCGGCTTCTTCATCTGTAAAGCTGACGTAGAGAACCAACTTTATGGAACATGTGGGTGCATTCAGTTGCTCAATGCCGGCACACAGTCAGCCTGGAAACACAATTACACCCGTTTTCATATAAAATTTCAGGAAATTGGATCCTACTCCAAAAGCTTGTGTTTAGAGGTAACACACGATGTCATAGGAGGCTCACAGAAAACAAGAGGACAGAAACAAGTGTTAGGTTTCGTTAGGTCCCTTCACTGTCCTGGTAGGCCCTATGCGTCTAACTTGCACAATGCTGTATTCATTTCCTAGGTTGCCATAACAAATAGCTGCAACCTGGGTCATATTAAACAACAGAGTTTATTGTTCCAAAGTTCTGGAGGCCCAGAGTCCACAGTGAAGCTGCCAATGTGGTCTTGCTTCCCACAGAGGCTTCAGGAAAGAAGCAATCCTGGCCTCTTCCGGTTTCAGGTACTTGCTGGCAGTCCTCAGCACGCTCTAGCTCCAGCCGCCTCTCTGGTCTCCGCTTCTGTCTTCACAGAGCTCCTCTCCCTGGCTTTGTATCTGAATCTCTCTCTCCAGCCCTTCCCTTGTAAAGGCACCAGTCAGTGTGGCTAGGGACCACCACGCTGTGTAGCAGGATGTCTTCTTGACCAGCCGCATGTGTAGGAAGTCTGTATGTAGACGAAATCATGTTCTGAGTCCTGGGAGAGGCTCTTCTCCTCGCTCACTGTAGGCACGATGTGCAGTGGTCACAGAGTGTTCCCAAGTGTGGGCATTTAAGGCCAAGTTGTTCCATGCAGCGCTCAGAAAGAAGCCTGTGTGCACCATGTGCTCCCTTGTGTACCTTTGTTATAGATTCAGGTAGTGGAAGAAAATCTCTCAGGTCTGAGGGAATTGCTGTACTGGGGTTTTGAACTTTGTATTCTAGTAGATGGAGGGCGTGCTAGAAAGTGTCTGGCATCAGAATCATAGCATCTGCCAGTTTCCTTCCTACAGTAAATTTCAGGCTGCTAGCATGAGGTCAACCGGCTTGCAAAAAAAAATACAGTGAAAATTTAACCATTATGAAATTAAATTAACTCCATGAACTAGTCAACCCGTTTCTAACCTACTACTTCAAGATTTCACTGAAACATTAATAATAGAAAATCGCACCCTAGGTGCTAACCCAGTAAGCAAAGTAAGACCAAGAGAAGGAGGTACATTGTTTCCCGTGGGAGATACTTTTTATGCACATGTTACATAATATAAAGATTTGCAGGCTGTGAGTGAACCCGTTAGGTGTTATGGCGGAGACTTCATTGTGTGATCATTAAAGCAAGCTGCGGTTTAATGGGATTACCACTGTTTAGAAGCAAAGCTAGACATCATTCCGATTCTGCCACTCGCAGGTGCGGTGTTCTTCAGAAAGTTGCTAAAGATCTTCAAACTTGGTTTTGTTTATGAGATAGAAGTAGAAACAACTCCTTCACAGGAACCATGTGTGCTTAGGTAAAAAACTGACCTCTTAAAAAGGCAGCTGCCATAGACCTAGCACATTTGCATCATTAAGTGCTCATTCGGGACACGTGTGTAGAAAGAGCCAAAACCAGCCGTGACTGCTGTCTTCCCGAGAGCAGAAGCTTGCAGGTACTTATTAGCAGCACCTAGAAGGATGCCCAGATACAGCAGACAGGCAGCAGCTTGTACAGCAAGCAGGTGGTCAGTGCTCAGAAGCTGGAAGGATCATCTAAGGTAGCACTGGTCCTCCCATGGTGGCGCTAAGCAAGTCACTGGAGTGGCCACCGGGTCTCCACCTGTCACTTCCGCTCACTCCCCACCAGCCTGCTCCTCTTTGCTTCTCCAGCTTGGCATGACTGCCAGCCAGGACAGCCACATCCCAGTCCTGGCTGTACACTGTAGTGTAGTTCTTAGACATTGCACCAACCTTTTCTGGGTTGAAACTGGCTTTTCTGCCTGAGTTTCTAAACCCATTTTAATCGTCCAATTGCAAAGTAACACTTAAAGAAACTAAAAAGGTTTAAGCAAAATAGAGGTTTTTTTTTTGTTTTAAAAACTAAAAATTCTGAGGGAAGAAGTAGAAAAAAAAAATTACCAAATCCGTAGAAAAACTCCCATCGGGCTTTTTAGCATCTCGACTTCTACCTTAAAGGCCACTCAGCAGCAGCAGGCTCACTGTGAGAAGACCTGAGTTCCCAAAGCTGATATCAAAGCTTACGAGATTCCCCAACTGGCAGTTCCTAAGCCTTTGCTGCTCTGAGTCATCCCACTGCCTGCCCCCACAGCAGTGGGATAGGAGATAGGGTCGAGCCCTGTGTCCGTCAGTCCCATACTCTGCCTCTGGTTCTGCAAGTGGGGTTAGTCACTGACTAGGAACATGTGGAATGATCTGAGGTTAGGAATCACTGAGCAAAGATCTATGCGCCAGTGAAATGCGGATGATGCTCCAAGATCACAAGGATCAATTCATTCTTCCATCCCGTCATCAGCCTACAGTTTCTGAACTCTTCATTTCTAAAATGTTTTAAACCCGGGTTCTTCTCTTGAGAATGGCTGTTCCATGCTACTCCTAATATATGAAACTTTTGTTTTTAAAATAAACCCCAAAAGTTCTTTGTTTATTTCCAGATATCACTTCCATTTAATAAAATTTCAAGAAACACAGATATAGATAGTAAGTCCCCTTCTGTCCAAGATTCCTTCGTTCCCTGGAGAGGCATGCTGTTAGGGACTTCTCAAGTGCACTCCCAACCAGGCCATGCCTTTACCATGTGTGTTTATACCTGCCAGCACATCTCCACTCACACTTCCTCATGTAGGTAAGCATTAGTGTAGCACATTGTGAGTGCACATGTATTCTACTAATCTATGAATGATCCGCCGCTTACTTTTTTCACTTACTGAGTCTGAAATTTGCACAGATTAACAGCAAACTCCAGAGCTGGCAAAGCCAGTTTCAAATCCAGCTCTGTCCCCTGAGTAACTGTGTAACCTTGAGCTAGCTGACCACCTTCTCTGTGCCCCTATACAACTAGCATAAGAACAACTCCATATCTCATAGTGTTGTTGGGAATACTAAATGAATTAGTGTTGAAAGAGCAGTGTCTGGTCCAGGGAAGTGTTCTGATGTTGAATTTCCTCCCGTCTACTGTGTAAAGGCTGTGTGCTGTTTGGGGTGTGCTGTCTTCTCTAAGCTCCGTCTGTCTTCTATCACAGGCCAGCCTTAATAATCCTGCATGATAGTAACTTCTCCCTTATCCTGAGGTCTTTGTCACTTTGGGATGTTTAGTTATTGAGATAGCTTTTAAAAAAATACTTAACTCGTTTTTATTTTATGTGTATGAGTGTTTTTGCCTACATGTTTGTATGTGCACCATATGCATGCAGTGCCCACGGAGGCCAGAAGAGGGCGCTGAATCCCTGGAACTGGAGTTGCAGTTGGTTTTGAGCAGCCATGGGGGTTTGCTAGAAGAGCAGGGAGTGTTTTTAACCATAGAGCCATTCCTCCAGCCCAGAGATACCATTTTAAAAATGTAAGCTGTGACTTTTGATTTGATTTGATTTGATTTGATTTGATTTGATTTGATTTGATTTGTTGAGACTAGGTCTTACCATGCAGCCCTAACTGGTCAGGAACCCACTATATAGACGAGTCTGGAATGGGACTCACGGAGGTCTGCCTGCCTCTGCCTCCCAAGTGCTGAGACTAAATGCATGTGCCACTGTGTTTAACCCTTTCTTAATGTAGTAGTTTTATTCTTTGAGAAGTCATAAACTAGATTTTCATCATATTCACTCCCCGCTGTTCCTTTTAGCTCTTCTGAGGTCTACCTCCCACCTCCTCTGTTTCTTCTTTCTGTCCTTCCTTCCTTTTGTCCTTCCTTCCTTAAGTTCTTCCTTCCTTCCTTCCTTCCTTCCTTCCTTCCTTCCTTCCTTTCTTCCTTCCTTTCTCTCTTCCTTTCTTCCTTCCTCCCTTCCTTCCTCCCTTCCTTCCTTCCTTCCTTCCTTCCTTCCTTCCTTCCTTCCTTCCTTCCTTAAGTTCTTTCTTTCTGCCTATGTATTCATGGATATGAGACTATCCACTGACCATGGTCATTCATAGAAGTCACATTTCCTTTCATAAATATTACTCTACATTACTCTACTCTGACGTGGAGGTCAGACGCAGCTTTCCAGGGTCAGTTCTCACGGTCTGCCTGTCTCTCTTGTTCCCCACTCGGATGCATCCTCCAGACTTGCTGGCCCTGGAGCTTCCAGCTGGTTCTCCTGTCTCCACCTCCCATCTCTCTTTAGGGGTGTTGGGATTATAGATGTGCATCACCTAATAGGGCTTTTTACCTGGATTCCAGGGATCAAACTCAAGTCGCCAGGCATACATAGCAGTGCTTTTATGAGCCTCCCTGGATGCTAATTTTTTTATCATAGCTTTATTTTGACTCTTTGTTATATCATTTACTTCTTATATGTTTAATGATGTATCTTTCAATGTGATGACCCTTTCAGAGAGTCTGCCCTAATTCGTTCCCAGTCCTAGCCCACTTGAGTGTGTTCTGGGGATCCCTTCCTAATGGGCCCCTGCGGACTCTACATCTGCCTTCCTGTGTCTTACTCAGCTGTGCCTCTCCTTGTTTCTAGACCTTATTTCATGTGCATAAGAACTGTGTCTTTTAAATTCCCTAAAACTGTGCTCAGTTAAAGTCCTTTTCATTCCTTGGGTACTCAGCTATTACCCCAGTTAGCAATAGAAATACGCAATTAGCATCAGACATAAGGGGAGCATGCCACTCCTGCTCATCTCTTACTGAGCTCTTGCTGTGTCGCAGCCAATTGTATTCGGCTCCGCCTAGGAGGCGCATTGGTACCCTAGTTTTCAGTTGGGTTTGATGAGCACTTGGCTCAAAACATCATGTCCTTCTATCTTTCCTCTCCTCGTTTTATGTGCATGCACACACATTCTAGACTTCTCAGAAATCCAAGCTTCAGGTCCAGCTACTTGGTCGACTTTATCATTTGGATACCGGTAGGCTTGCCAAGCTCAAAGTGGAATGCTTAATTCCCTACTTGAAGTTGTCCACTCATAGAAAATGGTAACCCATTCCCCAGTTTCTCGGACCAAAAGGTCTTGAGGTTACTCTTGACTCTCCTCTTCTTGAGCTTCACTTATAATAACTAATTAGAATCTCCTTGCTTATTGCCAGCTCCACTCTGTGAGCCCTGGCAATAACCAGCTGCCTCCTAATGGCTGCCATTTGCATGGGTGATTCCTGTCTCAATCAAGTATTACTACCTGATTACAAATTTATGGTTTTCTGTTTCTATCGACTTTTTTTGTTAGTTGGCATTTATCTTTTTGTACTTTTCAAAGTAGTTTTCTCTTCTTCGCACTCACTAAAAAATATTTCAGACTAGTTTAAATATCTCTAATCTTTAAAAACACAAAATCAAAAAATGCTCTGAAAGAGCCAGGGGAAATGGATGGCTCAGGAGGCAAAGGACTTGTCATCCAAGCGTGAAGAGCTTGAGTCCCCAGAACCCACGGGACCGCTCGATGCAGTGCAGTAGTGTCCCCAGAACCCACGGGACCGCTCCATGCAGTGCAGTAGTGCAAGGCTCTATAATCTCGTTTGCTCCTGTACAGAAATGGGAGGTGGGCACTGGAGACTCCCTGGAAATTCACCCGTGGTCGTGAGCATGTCAACTGAGCACAGTTCTGGACCATCTTCTCATCCGGGAGTCACGCATCATTCCTGGCATGATTTACTGTGATGTTTGAACGGCGCTTGTCACCAACCAGCAGACGTGTCGCATGCTAGCGCTCATGTCCGCTAGGCGTGTCCCCCTGCTAACACTCCTGACTGTTCTAGGCTCATCCCCTGGCTTCCTGCTCTGCCCTGAAACGGTTCATCTGTCCGAGGGGCCCGACTCCTTGGCAGAGTTGCGTTTTCTACATTTTCCTGAGGCTCCATCATTGATCTTTTGCTTTTAAGTCTTGAGTTCAGAGCCTATTTCACACATCTAATTGTTGCCATCATCACAAGCTCTTCTTCCCTCCCCATCCTGTGTTTGTATCTCCCTTTCCCAATAAAATGCAAACCCTCATTGCCAATTATACTAGAATACCTACTCATTGATTGGTCCTACAATACTTCCAAACACACAGGGAAATAGTATGGTTTCAGGGTTATAATGCGATGCCAGTATCAGCCCTAGCAACTTAACAAAGAGTTGAGTTTTCTCTTTATTTCTTTAACCAAAATTCAGCAGGGAATAGTCAACCAGAATAGTATTTTCTTGGGTTACATTTTATTTCTTCTAGAAAACTGCATTACCATGAAACTATAGGGTTAGAATATTTTGTTTATGTTGAATCTTAAGAGTTTTCCTATTCCTGCTGATTTTGTTTTATTTTTGAATGGTGGCATGTATTGGCCTCAATTACCTTCCATTTGTGAGAGATAAACTGGACCCTTTGGGAATTATCCTAAAGTCAGTTTGTTTTATTACCTTTTAATCAGAGAGAAAAACAAAGAATTCTAGAATGGTTACTCTAGAATCTGAACCCAGTAAGCTCATGTTGTCTCATGGGATGCACACAGGCTTGGTGCTGGCTCTGAGGTCACACACTGGCTTGGTGCTGGCTCTG
>NC_034593.1:123264377-123266463 GCF_900095145.1 Mus pahari | reverse complement strand
CTGGCTCTGAGGTCACACACAGGCTTGGTGCTGGCTCTGTGGTCACATACATGAGTGAGTTTACTCCTCTGCTCCAAGGTCACAGAGAGTAGCCAAGCAGCAGACACATATGAGATGATATTGGGGTGTTTTCTGGGAATTTTGAGAGGACACTCTGCAGTGGGGTGCATATGTGCATGTGTGTGTGCCTGGAGTGGGTGGCCTTCTCTGAAAGCACTCCTACTGTGTAGCCAGTCCCCGCTTCTGATGGTAGAATGCCAGGGTCACAGAGCACTTTTCATACTGGATGGCAGACATAGCCCCTTCACAGTGCACGTGCTTCACTGTCAGAGAGGTGAGCCTGTCTGTCACACCGTGCGTGCCTCACCACTTTCTCTGATAAGGCTTCTGGGTGAGTGAGGTGGTGGAGAGAGACTGGAGATCCATGCTCTGGCCCGTCAGAGATAACAGACTCTTCCAAGCTGGTGATGTCATCCTGGAGAGACAGAGCCAATGATCAGCCCCAGGGATTGTTCCTAACCACTTTAACAAGTCTCAGCCCTAACATCTTTACAGGTCTTATCAATTTTTTGACAAGAAGTGGTAGATAGCAAATACTTTAAATTCAAATTAATCTTGAAAACTGGAGAAAAGTGCCAAATTCTTCAGCCTTGATGTTGAACAGAGACACATACATCCAGAAAAAAACTAATGAACCCGCATAAGTACGACTCAGCAGCAGTGCGGGCAGAGAGAGTAGAGCTGATGTGCCCAGCGAGAGCCAGCAAGGCCTGCAGCTGCCAAAGAAGTCACTCCTCACTAGGCAACAGGAGTGGAAATATGATGTATAAGAGCCCAGGGGTGATAGTCTCATGGCCACTGTGCAGGAAGATCACGCCAGATGTGTGCAGCCTGCTGAGCAGAGCAGAGCAGAGCAGTTGGCTGTGAGGGGGCCAGGTCAGGATGGTTGTGTGACTACACTCAGGTCTTTCTCACACGGGAATGGCTTACAGGATGGCCCTGGTTGTCCTCTGTATTTGACGCCAGCTTTGTGGGAATCACAGCCACCACAGGACAGAGTGAGTTTGTCGTCACTGCAGTGACTTTCTTCACTGCTCTGAACTAGCCTGAAGGACAGTAGAGGAGGACAGGGAAGCTGAGCGGGCTTCAGCTTCACAGCCACGGGGTCTCTGGCTCTCCGTCCCTGTTTTATATGGCTTTAGACAGAGTTTTGCTTAGTAAATCATAACGTTGTAACAAGGGATGATCGAGATGTGGGTACAAGGAAGTTATAATTTCATGATAGATAAGAAAAAAAACAGTAGATGCTAGTGACTTGCTGGCCATTTTCTCCAAGGGTCAAAGTGCATGACTTACTTTTTACACTAGTGTGTCAGTTTATCAACACAGGCCAAACAGTTTAGCCACAATTTGAAAGGGTTTGCTTTGGTCCTGAAAGACCAGGTGTAGAATGATACCAGATTTTCCAACAACTTGCTGGCATTATCCTAGAAATCAGTAGAAGTTTTGGTGTTTCCCTTTTCCCGCCTTGGTCTACATCGTGCTATGCAGACCGTACACTGCCTTGGTTAACCTCAGTCTGACACGCAGATCATGATTTCTCTTCTGCCATGCTCCTGTCTGGGGGCGTGATGTGACCGATGAAGTGTCACCAAGAAATAAGACAAAATTTCCCAGGTCTACTCACTGGCAATTCTCTTTATTTAGTAGGGGTTTTCCACAGGAAGTTGCAGGAGAAGAGTTGAAGTGTTCTCTGTCTTGTGTACTTTCCTCTGACTTTTCTCCTTCCCAGAGTGGCCCACAGTGCCTTGTAGAGCAGCTATACTGACCATGAGACCAATCAAAGTCAGAGTGCATTCGGCCAGTCAGCTAAAGCCTGATTCTTCTCTGCAGTGGACGTCTGTAGTTAGATTGTCTTCCAAACACCAAAGCACATAAACAAGGACTGGAGCTGTGGCTCAGCAGTTAAGAACACACGCTTCTCCTGTGGAAGACTCGGATTCCATTCTTTTTTTTTTAATTAATTAATTTATTTATTATTATTTTCGTTATTTACATTTCAAATGCTATCCTGAAAGTTCCCTAT
>NC_034593.1:123261557-123263001 GCF_900095145.1 Mus pahari | reverse complement strand
TATCAGAGTAATTGTGGCTTCATAGAATGAATTGGGTAGAGTACATTCTAAGCACCCACTTCTGGCAACTCATAACTGCCTGTAATTCCAGCTCCAGGGGACCCAACACACTCTTCTGGCCTCTATGGGCACCTGCAGTCATATGCACATATTCATACATAGTCACATGTATATACATAATTTAAAATAAAAATCTTTTAAAAATTAAGGAACATATACCCAGAGAGTAATTATTTGCCTCTAAGATATTGCCTCAGTGATATTAAGCCCAAATAAATTTGGACATCACAGAATCAAAAAATATTTCTGATTATCCTAAATTAAGTTAAGATCAAAATCATTTTAAGGGAATTCTGGAGAGGTGGCTCATTGGCTAAGCTCTTCTCTGTTCTTGCAAAAGACCCAGGTTTAGCTCCCAGGACCCACGTGGCAGCTCACAGCCATCTGTCGTTCCAGTGCCAGGAGACCTGACGCCCTCTTCTGGCCTCTGCAAGCACCTGCACACACATGGTGCACATATTTCAGGGAAAACAGTTATAGACATAAAATTAAAATTAATTTTAAAATGTCATTTTAAGATCATGCTGGATAAATTTTATATTAATCATGTCTGTTTCCAGACAGGGATCCTGTACGCATCTAGCCTAACATGCATTTTAGACAACTTAGTTTTGAAATTTACACAAACTTTTTCAAAACTTTGCTTAAAATAGCTAATTATCGCTTCAGTTGCCTGCTTTGTTCCCTGCCCCCCATGGCCAAGGCCTGCTGACATTCCCAGGACCAATAGTCCCTTATTCTCAGTCCTGAGCTCCCACGGCACAGCTTGCACGGCAGTCACTGGAAAGGCCTGAGTTGAGTGCCCAGCCTCAGCCTGGATGGGAAAGTTAATGTCATTGCCTAACATGAAGGTTTTCTTTGTCTCTAAATTTTGATTTTTCCATGCTATCAGAGGCCCCCTTGCAACAGGTAATTTGAGTGTTGATTGTATGTTTTCTCAGTCCGTCATCGTGGTTAAGTGTATTTTAAATGCTCACTATTGTAAAGCTAAATTTACTTGATAAGGTTCTTTCCAACCCAAATTCTGTGATGTCCGACTCTCTTTTTTTTCTTTCTTTCTTTCATTTTGGATTTGTGATTGTTGACCATTGTCCTGTATGTCTTACATACATACTTTAGGGGACCATAGCATTTTAGAGCTGGAAGCCATGTTAGCTGTGGGCTAGGATTAGATATTTTGCAAAGAAAGCATTAGGAGACCAAAGTGGTTAGTGATTCAAACAAATTCATAGCAGTAGCTAAAGACTAAAACTCTGACCATCTACAGAGGACTAAAAATAATCAAAGTGTTATCTGAAAATGTATAACGCCACACCAGACCTTTAATATATATATATATATATATATATATATATATATATATATATATATATATATATATTCA
>NC_034593.1:123239179-123258312 GCF_900095145.1 Mus pahari | reverse complement strand
ACAAAAAAAAAAAAGAAAGAAAGAAAGAAAGAAAGAAAGAAAGAAAGAAAGAAAGAAAGAAAGAAAGAAAGAAAGAAAGAAAGAAAGAAAGAAATGCCAGTGTCTGGTTAGTGCTTCTCATTTCCATCTCCAGCCAAGGAGATGACAGGACAGTTTCACAAGCTGCTTGGCTTCGTGGGCTCACCTTTGCTCAGACTTTCCGGGTCCCAGAAACAGATTAATGAATGAGGCAGGCCTGCCTCGCAGAGACCCTTGCAGCAGTTCTTAGTCAGAGGTCCCAGGGACCTGGTGTCTGACTCTTTCCCTCAGCCTCCTGGGAGCTGGTTGTTCCCACCCACCCCCTCCTGCTTCATTCATCCCTCAGGTCTCTGAACAGCACATATTCAGAAGATACTGGTTCTGTATCTCCAAAATGTAAGTGAGGTTCTCCTGTGTTGGCTGCTCTGTACTGGCTGTAGCCTGCATAAGAATGGCCCCAATACAACTGTTTTTCTAATAAAAGCATGAGTGATATTCTACCTCTAAAGTAAGATTGGTTTATGAGGTCTGCCATTGAGAGTGGTTATGGTAGGATCCCTGTCCAGCATTGGGACTGTATCTTAACCAGCAGTCTAGCTAGAAAAAACAGCACCTGTACCAAAAAAAAAAAAAAAAAAAAAAAAAAAAAAAAAACAAAAACAAAAAAAAAAAAAAAAAAAAAAAAAAAAAGAGAGAGAGAGACTCAAAATAGGAATCTCACAGGTTTGATGGGAATCGTGAGTACTTCTGCTGCAGAAAAGTATCCTTAAGAGGGACCAGGTGAAATACTGTCCAAAAGAAAAACAGGGACATGGACATGTACAAAAAAAGGTAATGGACACCATTAATCCCTGTGTCTTAGTGTCTGTCTGCAAAGGGGCCTGGGGATGGAAAGGCCTGGGGCCAGCAGTTGGAGGAATGTTGTGATTCCTTTTGAATTAGACTTAGAGTTCAAGCTAAGATGGATAGACTAAGGCAGTGAGGTCAGAGGAAAGGGCTGCACACTGGGGGAGGGGTAGAGGGAGGGACTGGGGGCAGGGAGAGGGGGGAAGTGCCCTTGCTCTGAAATTTGGCAGTTAAGTGGAGAATAAGAAGCAGCTCACTCCCACATACTAGGAAGGTTTTGGTACAGTTGTTCTGTTCAACAGGAGGCAAAGTTAGGTTTAAGAAGGAAGGTAACTAGCTCAGTCTTGGGCACATGGAGTGATAAACTGTTGTGAACAGAAGGGCTTCCTGCTAAGGGCTAGAAATGTCACACATGCTTATCTGGGAGATGAAAACACTGGGTTATTGGCAGGGGGGGGGCTGTTTGTTTGTTTACTTTTTTAAGAGATTGAGCACAGCCTGAGCATGTGCTTGAGGACATGTGCCTAAGGAGAGCCAGAGGTCTCAGGTCACAGTGGTGCTGGGATTACAGGTGGTTGTGAGCCTCTCCAAACGGTGTGGAAATGAACAACCAAATTCAGATCCATGGCAAGAGCAGCAAGCTCTTAACCAATGAGCCATCTGTCCAGCCTGTAGACTTTTAGTATCATATGGAGTAGATGATTCAACTCCATCTTGTGGATGGATATCAGATGATGTGATGACTTCCAGAAGGAGACTAGAGACTCAGAGTCCTGGACCAGTGCTTGTGAGCTCTTTGAGAAGGTGAATGTAGCCAAGCAGCTGGTGATGGGGGAGAAGGGAGGTCAGAGGGTCCACGTTTTAGGGATTGTCATAGGGCAAACAATAAGTGACTCGTGGGTTTGGAAACTTAAGGCAGTCAGGACCGTTAAGCAACCTTTATTTGAAGACTAGTAGAAGTACTTAATTTTTAGAAGACTTTGATTTGAGAAGAAGGTTCTCCCTGGTGACTAGAGTTGTTCTTGAACAATTGAGTGTAGAGAAAGAGAATGGAATTCAAGCAAGAGTGAGTAGAGTCTTTTAAGAACCTTTCTCACAAACTCAGAAAAAACATCAAATGAAACAAACACACCCCCCCCACCCTAAACCAGTCCTGTCTTCTTGGAGTAGCACCTGACGCCATGTGTTTGAATAAATGATAGCCTTTACTTACCATCATCAAGAAAGGGCTGCTATTTTTAGAATAAGGAAGCAAAGGAACAATGTGGATAACTAAGGGAAAGGGTCATTTAGATGCTTTGTAGGGGTGGAGAGTAATTAGGGGATCTAGAATAAATATTGTGGGTAAAACAAGATCGGTTTTCCTGGAAAAAGGAAGAGACACAGTTCTCTGAATTAGTGACAAGAACAAGTCTTGAGCTTCAGTAACAGAAAGAAGAGATATTTGTGGAGGGCCATTGGGGAGGCTTCTCATTAAATCTCAGGAAATCCCAGCAGCAGATATCTGTGAGGGCAAGAAGAGATAAAGGAGAATTATTTTGCATCAAGAACTGTTCTAAGCAATTTAAATTATCTCTTCTTAATCCTTGTGAAAACTCAGAGACTATGAAGTTGAAAGTTAAGCAACTTTCCCAGAGCCTGATATCAGCTGGTAATGGAGGGTCTAGGATTCAGAGCTATTCTGTCTGATTCCAACGCCTGTGTTCTTATGGTGAGAGGGCCCACTAGTTTCAGGTCTTGGAAGTTCAGCCCTATATCATAGCAGGATGAGATCTTTGAGGGAAGTCCATCTGCCCATCAGAGAAGGATCCTCTAATATATTGGTTCTCAACCTTCTGAATGCTGTGACTCTAATATAGTTCGTCATGTTGTGGTGACCCCCAACTATAAACTTATCTTCGGTGCTACTTCATTGCTGTAATTCTGCTACTGTTATTAATCATAATGTAAATATGTGATAGCAGGATGATCTTTGGTAACCCCTGTGAAAGTGGGGTTCAACCCACAAAGAGTCTCTACACAGGTTGAAAACTACTACACTCGTGAGAAATTGTGAGGCTGAGAAATTGGAGTGGAACAAAACTGTAGACCCTGTAAGTCTGACAGAAGTTAAGATAAAAGGACAGAAGACCATGTGAGGCAGGTACAGAAGACAAGAGGCCTCAGGCCAGCAGCCAACTAGAGACAGGAGGGAGACAAAGGAGGGCTCTGACTTCACGGGGACAGCTGTTGGCTTGGCTTGACTTTCTGGTGGTGATGACAGAAGAGTCTAGCTCCACAGCTGCCGTGATTCCTATGGAGGTTTCGGTACCAATTCTGGTCTAGCGGCAAGACCAGGGTCCCAGCTAGACACACACTTAAGCTCATGTTGTATGCTGGTATTTAATAATCATGTTCTAACTCAAATAGCTTGTTGAAAGGTTGTGTTGGGATCCAGGTATCTTTAAAGGCAAAAGACAAGGCATGTATCACTTTAATTTCTTCCTACCTAATATAACTGTTTACACTTTAGTAATCTGCCTTCACTAAATGACATTTAGTGCTAATCGTAATTGTTAGTCATGCACACGGCAAAGTAACAGGAAATGTTATGAGCACGGGGAATAGAAAGGATGGGTGCAAGAAATGCTTCTGTTCTTACAGTTCCTTCATTCTCACGTAGAAGATAGGACATTATTGATACAGGGGACATGTTGCATATTTAACAGTTGTTAACATACAGAGAAAAGATGAAGCAGGGTGGAGAGCAGCAGGTGGGGTGGTAGGAGCTTAGGTGGAGGAGGGTTCAAAGAACACTTGCCTGAGAAGGGAGCTGTGCACAGACCGGAGGTGGACAGACGACAGCAGACATCCTGGAACAGTGTCCCAGCAGAGCACACAAGTCCAAAAGCTCTCTGGTGGGAGCCCACTTGGAAAGTTCTGGAACAGCAGAGTCTGCTATAGATGCATTGGAAATACAAGAATCAACGTTGAATCAGACCCCCCCCCCAACCCCTGAGGCTCCCTCAGCTGCTGTAAAGGCTTTGTAAGAATAGAGACATTAAAATGTTTCATTTACTTCCATTCTTGAACATGGGAAATTGTAACCATGTATTCCCAGAACTGTGTTGAGTCCCTTGTGCTAATCACTCAATTAACATGGAAAGTTGTGATCATGTATTCACACAACTGTGTGGTGAGCCCCTGTGCTAATCACCCAGTTCCAAGTATTTTCATTTTTGGAATTTTGAGCTGAGGAATGATGATTTAGCATGTCCTGACTTGAATAAAACTCACTCAGAACAGGTCCTGAGGAGGCAGGCAGGGAGCCAGGGAGTAGCCTGGGATGCTGAGAAGTGGTTATTTGGGACTTCCTTTGAAGGCCTGGCTTGATTTTATTTATTTTCTAATTTTTTCAAAAGAAGAACTGAGAAGGCAAATAGAACAGCGAAAAGAGTAAGGTAATAGAGAGGACCCAGAACAGAGAGCACCCCTTCCCAGCACAGGGAGCACCCCTTCACACTTCACTTTCTATCTAGACAGCAAAGGGCTGGCAGAGGGAATATTTCTAACACCGTCCTACGAATGACAAGCCACATTCCTATGCTCTTTTGGAATCATGGGGTATTAAGCCCCCACACAAAGGTGAGGATTTGTCACATGTCACCAAAGCATTGAGACCCAATTGTACCAGAGGTACTGAGAGGAGCTTGACCTCTAGATATTTATGATGCGTGTGATAAGTTTGAAAATTAAAAGGAAACCAAAAAGAAAACAAGCCCTGCATCAAGGCTGATGAGGCGAAACTTTCAGAGCAGGGGTGTAGGCAGGCAGAGGTTTTATTCGCCTGCTCTGGATGAAACCCTCCTATCTGAGTGGTGGTTTGCCGTTGTAGTTGCAGCCTGACTCTTGTGCAACTAGACTCCTGATCACACTAGTAGGGAGTGTCAGGAACAGTGCAAATCCATGGGCCCTGCTGAAGGCATAAGTGTGCCAGCAATAGTGGTGAGTCAAAGAATTTTTCATGTATCCTGTCCCCTGCTTTGCAACCCCACACCAATATTCAGAGGGCTAAGAATGAACTCCACAGTGTTCTGTGTCTTGGCTGTCTCTCCGAAGCTTACATCACTTGTGCAGGCTGTCTAAACTTGCTTCTTATCTGCAAGGCAGGGTACTAGTGCCAACCCTGCCTATCTCAGGGTCATCAGAAAGCCCAGGTGATCTCCATAGATAAGAGGGAAGGACAAAAGACTCCGTGGTGCCAGACACTATGCAGGAGTCACAGTGAGCTGCCAGCAAATTAGCCATGAAGCACGAGGCTCAGAGGTCACTGGTTTGTGCAAGATGGTAGGGCTGGGGTTTGATCCTGGATTAGATCAACGCAGCATCCCTGTCTTAGCGAGACGAGACCAGTGTCCTGAGTCCTTTCTAGGCCATTAGCTGTAATCTCGTTTGGCAGGCTTGATCTATGCTTCCTGGTCGCACAAATAAATAATAAAGAACAGTAGACTGGCTCCCTGTCATCCTTGAGAGGGCATACATTATTAAAATAATATACTATTTTGTCTCTCTCCCTCTCTCCCTCCTTTATAATTTGACTTGAGAAGAGTAAGTGCCATGGTTTAATGATAACTATAGCATTTTTTCTTTAAATGGAAAAGACGTTCAGGATGACAAGGGAACTCTTGCTCTTTCACACCTAGCATGAGGCCCTTCTCACAACACGCCTCACCAGTGGACAAGCAAGCAGACGTCTCTGTAGCTGGACCTGTGCTCAGATCGACACACTAAAGCCGGTTAGAGAGAGAAAAATAATGGAGCCCAGTGTTGACATGGTGCCGTGAAAATGTGAATAGGCTTTGGGGAGGCGGTGGCAGACCCGAGTTCAGGGCACCACCACCTTACCCCAAACCATGGGAACCAGGTGGTGTGTGTTACTTCAGCTTGCGCAGGGCTGGTTCTTCCCCCCAGTGGAATGGGGTGCCACTACTGACCCCACATGGCTAGTGTGGGAATTTCTCCCTCCTCATCTGTAGAAACAGAATATACACAGAGACAAATGAACAAGCATGAGAAGTAAGACGTTATTAACTCTCGCTAGCCAGTCACATATCGCTTTCCTACCCTGTGTCCTCCAGTCATCCTCGAAAAGGGCACAGTAGTGGAGCCTTGATGGGCTGACATTGTAAGGAAGGTGTCGCATACCTCCTGTGCGTTGTTAATGAGCAGGATGGGGGCTCGGGAGGACTGAGCACCATGCAGGCATGTGCTCCACCCGCTGAGAACGCCTGCCAAGCCACCTCATTCTCTACCTGCCCCCTTGCTTACTCAGTCAGCTCTGCCTTCACATCTCAGTGAGTTGGTCTCACTGAAGCTCTCTCACTTCCCGACCATGTCAGACACTGTTAGAAACCCTGTTTGATGCGTTCGCCAGTTAGGTTGTACATGTATTGTTGAAGTTACCCCGTTAGTGTCTGTCCCACTGTTTAATTCCATGAGAGAAAGGAATTGGGCTTGTTTTGAGCAAGGTGTAGCCCACACTCTCTGACCTTCTACAGTGTGGGGCTCTTAGAAAGGGGCTTAACAAACCTGTGCAAAATAAACTAGTAAACTTTAGTACTCAGTGAAATAATGGGCTAGTTATTTCTGGAATTGTTGATATCATCAGGAACAAGGTATTGTCTTAACTCATTTAATCTTAAAACAGTCCTGTGACACTGCATCATTAATTTGAATTTGAAGGTGGAGAAGCTGACACATGTCACTCCCCGACAGCTGGGGGACTTGAACCTGCCTTTGAGAGATGTTAGCCTAACCATGACCTGCTGTGGTACAGAGCAAAGTTGGGTTCACAAGCAGAGCTAGGCCCTGTTAGAACCCTGGGGATGTTCGAAAGAAAAATCAGCAGAAAAGAATGATTTTAGGTATGATGGCTTCCATTCATGCTGCTTCTGCTTTCTGTCAGAGTACGTTAGCCAGATTTACCCAGAGAGCAGCCTGACCTTTGAAACTCTGGTTCTGAGGAAGTTCTAGACCGCTCATCTCTTGTAACTCCTTTGAAGAAACAGCATATGCTTTTCCACAGTAGGTCAGGGCTATCTGAGGTACAAGTATGTGGCTGACTAAGAGGGCCAGGCATACCTGAGCCCATGACTTACGGTTCTTTTTATAAAAGTAGCTCTGACCTATGGACTCAGAATTCTAGAAGAGTTTTCCTTCATCAGGGAAGGCCAAGGAAGTCTGATTGTCCCCACGAATGGCAGCTGACACTAGAATAACATAGTATTTTGTAGAAAAATAAAGCACAGTGAAAGAAAGAAAATAAATGTGTTTATAGAAAACTAACAAAACACTGCAATGTAGAAAAAAAAAACCTCCCCTTGGAATAGATGTGGGCCAAGTATTTTCCAGTCGCTCGCTTCAAATGGACCTATCAAACGTCGTCTTGGGCAGGTGTGTGACTCAAGGCCCTGTAAGTGAGGAAGTGTCTGGCAGTCTGAGATAGCCCCTGAGGGTTGGCCTCTCCTCTGCAGAGGACTGTTGTGAAGACTTTGTGTGTGTGAATGTGTATATTCCTCACCACAGCCCCTTCAGCATTATTGTCTCACGGAACAGGTGAAGAGACCCCGCAAGGTCACGCAGGCTGGAACTGCCCCTCGCCCAGAGCCAGCCTGGGCTGACTCTGAAGTCCACACCCTTACCATTCTGAACAGAAGACCATGCAGGGTGTTTCCTTTGGCTTCTTACCTGTGCTTGAGTGCTTACGATGTATTTGAGAGTCTCTGTTCAGACTCTACTCTCAGAAAGACCCTCCTAGTAGACAGTTGCCCTCTATAAACTTGATCTTCAAGAGACTGTTCTTTGGAGATGTAATACTTCCACTCCCTTCCCAGAATAAGGTTCTAAACTGGTGTTGGATACCTCTTGGCCACTATGGCATGATAAATGATGGTTCTAAGAAATCATTGTCAAGGTTTGCCTGTGCCACACGGTTGTCCCCACACGTAAGGCTCTAAGTCTCTCTCTCTCTCTCTCTCTCTCTCTCTCTCTCTCTCTCTCTCTCTCTCTCAGATGGTATCTTGGAAAGTACAGAAAGCCCAGGGCCCTCCCTGTTTCATTCTGTGGTCTGTGTAAAAACCAAATGCTACCATCCCAACTGCACTCTTTCAGATGGATCAAACAGCACATTAGTCACTGGCAGATCTTTCAGGTCCCTCACCTCAGAGTCGTCCCAGTTCCTCATTCTTGCCGCCCTTCAACCATGAAGTTAGTAGTAAGAAAAACAAGTGAGAGCTTTTTGAATGCACCTCCCACCTCTTTCCGTCAGTGCCAGTGACTAACTAGCCTGTCACCGTAGCTTCAGAAGGCTAGGATTCCAAAGTGTCTGGCCTTTCTCCATGAGGTCTTTCTGCTTAAGTGGAAAGCCTGCCTGATTTCACCCAAGTGAAGCGCTTCCTCGAGCCTTTCTGTGCTGCGTTCCTGAGCACACTGTCAGTTAAAAGTGAGATCACTTGACTCGATGCCTCTGCTGATCATTAGCAGACTGATGTGACCAGCCAGAGCTGGAATAAGCCATCTGTAGGAAGAGCGTCAATCTTGGAACAGAACCAGCACTCTGTATTCCTTGTCCTACACTTAAATGGGAAAGTGGCCTGTGAAGAAAGACTGCTTGCTAAATTCACTTCGTTTTACTATCAGAGAGAGTTTTAAGTTCTGTGCCTAAGAAAGTGATTCATGCTTTGGGACAGTCAAGGTTAAAGTTAGTGCAAAACTTTTCTCTGAATTAGGCAACTCTGTAACTGTGGGAAGGCAGTCCTGCTGATGGCCTCGCCCCTCTGGAAGAAGTATGCCCTGGTCCATTTTATGTTGTCTTGGCTGACAAGCAAATTACAAAGAATTCAAGTTTGCTTGGCCTGGGGTTTGACGCCCGGGAGGCTTCAGGTTGTTGGTCAGCCACATCTGATGGGAACTTTGCAGCCCAGGACAAGACAGGAAATTACGTAACAAGGGAGGCCATCTTGGCTGAAGTATCTCTTCCTCTTTGTATAACTCACAGCTCCATAGATGAGGGCTGGCTCTTATGGTATATTCGACTTTACCTCCTAGAGATCCACTTCCAGACACCATCCCTGGATTACATTTCTAGGTTCAAAACATCTCATGAGTTTTGGGGTGGGTTCAGAAGCAACCCATTATAATGTCGTATCAGGGCTCAGACAGACAGGCCTCCTTGGGGAGTCTAGACAGCTGGCTCGCTGGCCAGAAGGGAGACCGTTGTTCAGGGCAATGGTATCTCTTCTCCATCCTCTCTGGGGAGTTACACCAGAGGTGATCAGCTTCTCGGCTCTGACCGTCAGAGGTTACATTGAAGAAAACCCATATTGAGAGCAAACTGCAGAGCCCTGCCTCAGGGGGGTCTGGACCGCACTGATAGTTGAAGTGAGCGGGCTGAGGAAGGCTGTGCGTCTTCACAGGAAGCTTTGTTAGCAGATGCAGGCTCTCCACATTCGTGTTGGCATTTATCCAGAGAGACGATGCACCTCAGGCATTTCTAACAATAGGCGGGATTTATGGCAGGTTCTGCCTTAATAGAATTCAGAGGAGACTAATGCCCCTGAGCTTCTCGGGGTGTGATTCTCATGGCGTGATTTCCATAGTGTTATTTTCATGGTGTGAGTCTCATGGTGTGGTTCTCATGTTGGTCCGTCATGAGGAAAAGTTCTATACTGTAGAGGTTGGGATGGTCAACTAGACAAGAAGGACTTTGTCATCCCCTCTCTCCTGTCCTGTCCATTGCTGTTCTTACCACCTTAAAAATACACAAGTAAAATGATCGCCTCACATGGAAAACTTAATTTTGTAAAACAAGAGCTAAACAACCAAATGTGAAACCTACAAATTTTCAGTCAGAAAGTTTGCTTTTTTTATTTAAGAAACTCACAGACACCTGAACATGTACAGTATAAATGTCAGAGCCCATGCCTGGGGAAACTACTAAAGACTAGTGGGTGTCCTATTAGGTGATGTGGACCAAGCCATGGGCTTAAGTCATTAAAAACAGCCTTCAGAGCCAAGCCCCTGAACGAGATTACCTTTCTGGCCTAACCACGTGGCAAGGAGTTAGGACTCAGTCTTTGTTTGTCTCTCTTACTTCATCAGTCATCCATTCCCTCCTCGTGCATGGTTTGCCCAGTTTTCATCACTGAAAATCATGACAAGGTTTCAGAGAAGAAATAGTGTTGGTTAGCAAGGAGGGCCTATGTAAGGACCGGTGTGACAGTCCTATCTAATAGGGCATACTCTGTTTTCAACGACTTGTTTCCTGAATATATAAACAACCCCCACTAACATTTTGATTTATTTCCATCCTGTCATATGTTCATTGTATATTTTTTAAGTTGAGCTATAGTCAAATATGTATCCATCTGCAAAATGTTATATTTCTGCTGATTGGTTCCATGTTACAGTCAGGTCAGATATACTAACTGTTGAAAATGTGCTTCTCATATAGATTTGCAACTATGTGGGGCCTGCAAAGGTTATCGTTCAGTTGGTCACAAATGGAAAAAACATTCACCTGCACGCCCACAGCCTGGTGGGTAAGCACTGTGAGGATGGGATATGCACCGTAACAGCAGGACCCAAGGACATGGTGGTTGGGTAAGTGGGGTGCATGGTATAGAGGGAGCGGGAACACGCGGATGTGAAATCCATAAGCCCCTTTCTTTGTGGACCCGTGCAAGGCCTAAGAGGGTCTCACACACGCAAGCTTATAAAGCCAGGGGAATGTGTGTTCTCTCCTTTGAGCTGCTACGGAAATAGAGGTGACCAGAGATCTGTCCTGCCTGAGACCCTCCTTGCATGTGTAGTCTTGGCCTCTCAGGGATGGGTTTGGACAATGTTATAATTATAAGCCCTTGACCTAAGAGGCATTTGTGCTACTTTCAATAATATTTTTCTTCTCCTGGAATTAAAGATGAAGAAAAGAATGAAACAACTACCTTAACTATATAGAAATGGTTACCATGGAGATGCTTTTTGCTTCCTTGAAACAGCATCTCCACTATAGTTTAAGCTTACTTTGAACTCACATATATCCTGCTGTCTCTACCTCCCAAGTGTTTAGGTTCTGGGATTAGGGATATGTACCACCACACACAGCTCTGATTTTTGCCTATTTGGTATTCCCTTAATAGAGTTCTAATGGGAACATTTGAGACATGAAGCAGATAAGTAAATGTTTCAACTCTGTGCTACATATAAAATGTATGCTTTTTAAGTAACCAAGAAATGGGAATTGGTTTGGGCATTCATTTGATCTGGAACATAAGTTAAAATTAGTGTACTCTTTCAAGGTCAGTCAAATATAACAATTTTTAGTGAATGAAATTTTATAGAAGTAATTTTATTTCAAAAGTATCACAAAATATTTAATAAGACATAATTATTGGCTGGGGTGGATGAGTTTAGTTTGCAAGTGTGATGGCCCAAGTTCAAAGCCCCTGGCTTCTCATAACAGCCCTTTGAAGATCTTTTATACTCCCAGCTCCTGCATGGCAGCAGGAGGCAAAGGCAGGAGACTCTGGAATCTCATGCACTGGCTTGCCTGGTGTGGTGGACAAACACCAAAAGCATCCCATCTCAGAGCTGAAGTCTCCTCAGACCTCTCCACTCACAGCTCAGCACATGAACAGCTGGGTTTGCACACATAAAATAAAGGCACCCATTATGCTAAGGTTTTATATTTCATTATCCTGAAACACTAAAATAGCAGACAATGTAGTAACTTAAACAGCAAAAGAATGATATAAGCATTCAATCATCTCAAATACAGATAACTCCTATTTTCTGGATTCTTAAAAAGCCAAGGGGATGGCTCAGTAGGTAAGTGCACTTTCCACCAAGCCTGACAGGCTGAGTCCAACTCCTGTAACCCACTTGGCAGGAGAGAACCAACTTCCACACCTTATCCTCTGACCAACAAAGGTATAAGTGCACACACACACACACACACATACACAGTGTAATAAAAATTTTAAATAAAAAAAATTAACTAAAATATTTTTAAAGACAAAAGGTAAGAGCTGAGGAGACAGGTCAGTGGGTAAAGTATTTGCAGTGCAAACTTCAGGGACTGAGTTCAGAGCTCCAGCGCCCACATGAAAATCCAGGTGTTAAAAAACCAAACTGATAAATAAAATAAAAACAGGAAAAGGCAAAGCACGGTGGTGCACACCTTTAATCCCAGCACTCGGAAGGCAGAGGCAGGCGGATTTCTGAGTTCGAGGCCAGCCTGGTCTACAGAGTGAGTTCCAGGACAGCCAGGGCTACACAGAGAAAGCCTGTCTCACTGCCCCCCAAAGCCAGGTGTAGTGATGCACCTGGAACCCCAATGCCCAGCCACAGGGATGGAGCAGATCCTCGGGGCTCACAAGCCAGTCAGAGAGCACTGGGCCCAGTCCATGGCCCTGTCTCAAAAAACGCATTAGAGAAGCGATTGAAGAAAATCCCCTGCCTGTGTTCTCTGTGCTCGCATGCAGATACATTCTTGTTAATTTTATTTGTGTACAACATCATTCAGAGTTCTCTGATCTTAGATAAAGTATTGTCTGCGAAGATTCCAGCGAGTGTGTGCTTTTTATGCAAAGAAGGGGAGTGTGTAGCAGCCTTGATGAAGTCTGACTCTGTGGTTGTGCGCTCTTGGGAGGTTCAGCTTTCAAATTCCCAGGCATCATTTCTTCATTTGACGACGAAGATGCTCAAGTGTGAGAAGCTCCCAGAGAGGGGGACCTTTCCTTTAAGTCACCAGACTCTGGTGCTTTTCGATGTTAGGGAGAAAATTATCTGAACTACAGGAAGCTGAAGTTGGTTCTCATGCACTTTAGTCTCAGCTTCTCCTGGATGCCCTGCTTCTCATTCTGTTAGTGCTGGCATGCAGGGTGGCTGTCAGTTTTAGACAACTGATCAGTTAGTGTATTCCCTGATTTGCCGCAGCATAGCTGACTTCTTTGAAGCATTTACATTCTTTTCGTCTTGCCTAATCTATCTTACAATTTTATGTTCTTAGGGAAATCACACGTGACCTTTTCTAGTTCATTATTATTTATTATTATAAAACTTGCGGAGTATTGCTTCTCTGTTGGATTTAATAATCTTTCATGATTTAGAAGAAGCTAGCAGTGGCTTTGTTTGCTGCTCTGAGGTAGAGGGTCTGCCTCGTGGGCACAAGGCCTTGGGTTGCTCTCCCCTGCCGCACCACTGCCACTAAAAACACTAATGGCCGTTTATGCTGGATCCTAGACTGCAGCAATGGAGGTAAATTCAGTATCTGTAAGCAGAGCAGGGAGGTCCGTCAGTGTCTTTTAATGTTGTGGGGTACGCAGCTCTAGAGTTGGGAGTGTACATTACTCATTGATTTAGCAAACATTTTCGACATCTAATTCCTGAGTGTGCTTCCTGTGGTTTGATCTAGTCATAACTGGGTGGGATTTTCTAAGGTTAGGAAACTTTCTCAGAGAGATGCCGTCAAGGAGATGCCTCCTGAGTGATAGCGGATAGCCACAGTAGCTTTTCCCACACAAGAATCTCTCACTGTAGAATGTCTGCAGTCGCTTTCCCATTTGGTATTTAGCTGAGAGAATTCTGCTCACGGTATTTCCCTCAAAGACACCCTTTTCCTCATGATTCCCTCGTCTCTGTGTCTATGAGTTTCTAACACAGACCTACATCTTTTGCTTTTTCTTCTTTTTCTCTTGGATGGAAAAAACAAGCATGCTAGCAGCCTGGAAGTCAGATCTCCTATATGCTTCTGTCACTGTGCACAGCAGAAGGGAGGGGGGCCAAGTTGCATGACTTTCTAAAGACTTGAATTCCTTTCCTTACAAAATGAGAAAGACACAGACTCTATCTATCTCCAGGCACTCTGTGTCTTTAACCCTCTAGACCAAGCCCACATTAGCTAATGTTATAAAACAGCATGAGTAAACTTGTCACTATCTTCCCGTGGCATGACATCCATTATTTTATTTAGTTCTGACTTGTAGGCGAGAAGTTTAGGAAGGCAGCCAAAGGTGTTTCTTGACTTGTCAATACTAGAAATAGAACCAAGATAACATTTTCCAATACTACAGATTAGACTGAATATAGATTCACAAACAAGGCACCAGTCCAAAATACCAACATAGGTAAAAATGACCCCAAAAAGACCAAGCTTTGAACACATCAGACCAAACAGACCCCCTTTGTTTATAGTGTCTTTCACACTTCCTTCTCTGTTTGGATTTTTAATAAGTTTAGTTTCTATTTTTCCAAATTATTTTATCAGTATTAGAACTATCTTTTGGGGTTTGATTATGGATTTGATTGTTTTAATATAGGGTCATTAACTTTAGTTAGCTTTCAGTAGATCTCTTGTCTCTTATGCACTTAGTTAGACTTCACTGTCTTTCTTAATAAAAAATAATAATAATCCTGTTTGGTATTTTATTTTGACCTAGAATGTTAATATTTTTAGCAACACTCTAGTTCTCTGAAATTTTTTGTTCAGTGGAAAATGTCTTTGCATTTCTACTTTGCTGTTGGCCACGTCCACCAAGTCACCACACCCTGTTTGCTTCCTGGCAACCTGGGTTGAAAGAGATGTACAGTTCTTTTTCTGTCCCCCTCCCAACTAATTTATGTAGCATATTGCAGTTGGTAAGCAGGAGAGCAGAGATTCTCAACCTGTTGGTCGCAACCCCTTTGCGCATCAAATTGTCTTTTCACAGAGCATGCCTATGACCATAGAAAAACACAGAGATTTATATTAAGATTTATAACAGTGTCAAAATTACAGTTATGAAGCAGCAATGAAATAATTTTATGGTTGGAGGTCACCACAGCATGAGGAACTGTGTTAAAGGGTCGAAGCATGAGGAAGGCTGAGAGCCACTGCCCTAGATGAAATATAGATATGAGAACACACAGGTGAGCTTTTGGGCTCCCTCAGTAGATCTGCTACATTAAATTACTGTTGTACAGACTCAGTCTAATTGAGATTGGTCATTTTGTGTAGCTAAACACTAGCCCACAGAAGAGGCACTGCCTAGAGAAGATTGGACCAATCTGGACGTAGGTTCGAGGTGTACCGTACCAAGTTGGTGTATGCACTGTGAGACAAGAGCTGCTTTTGAACACTGCGAAATCAGTGTCTGAGCCTTGAAACAACAAAAGGCAAATAGGGGCCACTTGTGAGCCCCAAACCAGGGTTAGAACCATCAAGACTTGAACAACAGCTTCCAGATGATGATGAAGATGAAACATCTGGCCTACTGCAGCATGTTTATTGGCGGCTGCAAGTTTAAGTCAGCCTGGGTCACTTCATATAAAATAGATGCCAGCCTCCACCCCAGAGAGTGTGATTTCACAGGGCAGTGTAAAGCCAGGCCCTCCAGCCTTAGCATTCCTCAGAGTTAACTGAAGGGTTTGTTTGAAAAATTCTGATTCTGTAGGTTTGGATGGAGCCCCAGATTTTTAGTAAATTCTAAAACAATGCTAATGTTGCTAGTTAAAGACTCCCATGTTGTGAATACGAGAGGAAGAAGCAAGGGTGTGACTTCAGCCCTTTTATTGGTGGGTGTGGCCTTTCTGTTTTTCAAACGTCATTGCTGCTCTTCCCCTCCAGTGCTCATTTCTGTGAATTTTGATAATCATATGGCTACCCCTGCTAACTATGCAGTGGCTCCTAAGCCCAGACTCTCCTAATGCCTCTGTATAGACAACTCAGGCAGTCCACTCCACTAAAGGTCTTGACAAATACAGATGAGTTTTCTTTAACTGTGGTTTTGCTTTTTCAGAATTGCATACCACAGAGTCATACAGCCCTGAGCCCTTTAAAGCCTTTCACTCAGCACCATACACAGAAGCCCTGCATGGTACTGCTCCATGTATCCTTCCTGCTTCCTTTCAGTCACTATGGCCTGGCATTGTACCAATGCCCACAGTGTATTATCCGTTCCTCTGTTCATGGACATTTGCTTTCTCTCCAGGTATTGAAGATAAGGCACTTTGCTTGTGAACATAAGTTTTCATTTCTCTTGGGTAAATATTGAGGAACAGAATGACAAAGACACAACTACAAAAATGATATTCACAAGAATGTGCCAAGTCCTTTTCCAAAGTGGCTAAAGCATTGTGTGTTCCTTATGTGCTCATAGTCTAATACTAGTAGCAATCTACTCTCATGTTCTTTGACATTTTGTTGTAAAATTTTCAAACATTTTTGAAGTAAACGAATATCATGAGCTACTATTGTGCCCAAAAGGCAGCACCAGCAACGAAGTATTACATTTCCAAACTTGATTAAATCCATTCTTTTACATGGATATCTTTTGGCTATTGATATCTAATTGTACTGTGGTTGGAGGATATTTTATATAATTGGTATCATTTTAAATTTATTGAAATGTTTTTTTAAGAAAACAACCACTGTTATTTTAAAAGCGTGCTCACTGTTGTCTGGTAGAGTAGATGGTCTGTAAATGTCAGTTGGGTCCAGAAGTTATAGAGTGCTAGTCTAGTCTTGTGTCCTTACTGATTTTTGTCTGTTAGTTCTGTACATGGCCAAGAGAGGGGTGTTGAAATGGCAAACGCATTTATAGAAATGTCTGTTTCTTCCTTTCATTGTTGTAAGATGTCTGCTTCCTATAATGTAGAACTCTCCTGTACCAGGAGCATCGGGTCCTTAAGCTTTCTTGATGAATTGATATTCCTGTCACTATAAAATAATCCCCTTCCATCCTTGGCAATGCTATTTCCTCTCCAACTCCACCTTGGCTGATGATAATACACTGAGCATGGTGCCACTCTGAGTAAGAAGTTTTGGGCTGTATGTATATGAACTTTCACTTCCCTGAGCCAGGCCTTGTGCTGTCACATCATAGAGTTTACGTCTACATACATTAAAAATTCCACAATACATTTGTTTTGTGGGGTTATTTCCCTAGACAGAAAAGTAACTTTTAACTAAGTTGTATAAATTAGGGGACTTGAATCTTCTATTTACACACATTGGAATCTGCATTGCTCTTCGTCCTATTTCATAGGTCAAGATTTCTTCCTCCCCGGCCTGCATCACTTCTATCTGGTATCTCCTCTCCAGCCTGCATCACTTCCTATCTGGAGTCTCCTCTCCAGCCTGCATCACTTCTATCTGGTGTCTCCTCTCTGGCCTGCATCACTTCTATCTGGTGTCTCCTCTCCAGCCTGAATCACTTCCTATCTGGAGTCTCCTCTCTGGCCTGCATCACTTCTATCTGGTGTCTCCTCTTCAGCCTGCGTCACTTCCTATCTGGTGTCTCCTCTCTGGCCTGCATCACTTCTATCTGGTGTCTCCTCTCTGGCCTGCATCACTTCTATCTGGAGTCCCCTCTTCAGCCTGCATCACTTCTATCTGGTATCTCCTCTCCAGCCTGCGTCACTTCTATCTGGTATCTCCTCTCCAGCCTGCGTCACTTCTATCTGGTATCTCCTCTCCANCTATCTGGTATCTCCTCTCCAGCCTGCGTCACTTCTATCTGGTATCTCCTCTCCAGCCTGCGTCACTTCTATCTGGTATCTCCTCTCCAGCCTGCATCACTTCTATCTGGTATCTCCTCTTCAGCCTGCGTCACTTCCCCACGTTGCTGGCCTGAGACTGATGAGTCCTTTTTGGTTTTAAGTCTGAAGGTCTTCCCTTTATCGTCTCTGTTCAAAGGTGTTTTTTGAAGAGCAGAGGATTCTAAGCTGACAATATGTTCTTTCATGTGTTGGTTTTATGTTGATTCACCGTCTTAGGAACTTGACCTGTTTCCAGCAAGAGCTCTCTGTAGGTCTGCCCCGGCTCTGCTGTCCCCAGAGTGTGACTGTTTCTCGAGCAGTGTCTTGACTTTTCTTTAGCACTAGCTGTAAGCAGTGTGAGTTTTGATGGGTTTGAGGGTAGCTTTCTTTTTAAGCTTGAGCTTCTTAGTAGTCTTAGATCTTTGGATTTACATTTCTTATTAAATCTTAAAGCTTTTCAACTGTTAAATTTTCTGTCCACCACTTTTCTATCACTGCCCCTGCTCCCCATTCCTGTTCTCTGTCATTTTCTCTCTTTCAGACTAGGGTTGAGTTGGCACATTGACTAAGAGAATACCTTCTGAATAGTCAGTCTGATGCTTCGTGTATTTTGAGGCTTCTTGTTCGGCTCTGCATGGTTTATGAGAACAGTAGCTCTTTCCCTTAGTCTAACAGGGCTTTCTCACAAATGTTTCCTTTGGACTTGTGAAAATCTGTGATGCTGTGGATATAAATCCTAGTCTTACCTCAAGGCTTTGCAGCTGCAGAGCCCTGGCTGCTTGGGTTCCCCTCCCATCCTGCAACCTGAGCATTAAGCCAGGTCATTGTAACAGGAACTCTCTATTTTTTCTAGGATGACTGTTCTGTGTCACCTATTCCCCAGAGCATGACAATCGTTTTCTCATGTGTTTCGGTTATTTAATTCTAGAGGGACAGTCTAGGTCTATATTACTCCACCATGGCCTGTGGTGGAGCACTGGGGTATTGTTTACTAGGGTAAACCCTTCCTTCACGATTCATATAATAAGTAAGCATTGTGCCCTTCTCCAGATGTGAAGCTAGGTTACATGTAAAAAGTGCAGCTGAGGTGATGGTCACTGATGTTCCCAGGAGATGAGCCTGGGCTCCTAGCAGGGGAGCAGTCTGTACAAGAGTGAAACCCGAAAGGGCAGACACGAGAGCTGTTGCTTCTGGAGGCCTGCCTGGACCTCCAGGCACATTAGCAGGTTGGGTGCATATTGTTTGTGATGCTCCCTCCATTCAAGCTTTCCTGTGGTCAGCGGGCACCTGCTGAGGACCCACATGTCAGCCTGCGTTCTAGACCTGGGGATCTCTGTCCTGAAGGAGCTGTGGAAATATGGCATGTTGACTTCTCTGTGTCCCTGTAGCTCACTCCACATCTGGGCTTCACGTGTCTGTTTCCTTCTGCCTTCACTTCTTCTCTTCCATTTCTCCAGTTTTTATGACCTTTTCACTGTAGCTTGTTCTCATGTGTGCTGGCAAGTTGTCATATCTCTTTTATTGTAATTTTATATTACATTTGTGTGCGTGAGTGTGTGTGCGTATGTGTGCGTGCACACGTGTTCATGCGTGTTCGTGTGTGTGTGTGTGTGTGTGTGTGTGTTTCTGCTTGTCTATATCTTTCTGTCTGTGTGTTTATCAGGGGGAGGCTATCTTCTCTCTCTCTCTCTCTCTCTCTCTCTCTCTCTCTCTCT
>NC_034593.1:123196890-123238384 GCF_900095145.1 Mus pahari | reverse complement strand
GGGTCTTCACACTCACCAGAGTGGTCCTGCCATGAGGTCTTCACACTCACCAGAGTGGTCCTGCCATAGGGTCTTCACACTCACCCTGTCTGCAGCTGTAATACTCAGAATCTCCTTCTTTCTCTGACCTCCCTCGGGACTGGCTCAGCTGTGATCTCAGAGTCCCGTCTGGATTCTCCCTGTCTGACTCTCCTACCCTCTCATCCCTCCCAGTCCTATCATCTTTTTCTTGTTTACATGTCTTTCTCTCTGAGTTACACTGTGAAATCTGTCATTGTGTATGCTAGCATGTGCATTATGTGAGAGCATAGTGAAGCCATGCAAGCCTTCCCTTGTAAATCACACATACAAGTACACCCATACTCTATGGCTCCTGATTTGACATCTAGTCATGTTCTGAGACCTAAGGTGATTCAAGTTTTCCTCAAACTCTTTCAGTAACCCAGTTTAACCTGGCCTGACTCACGTGATGAGTCTGGTTATAGGCCTCTCTGCAGAAATGTTAATGAGTCGAGTACATCGTGCACACCAGCCCTGCCAACAGTGTTTAGTGACATAAGGCATATGCCATGTATCACTCTCATAAAGTCCCGAGTTCTGATGTTCATCGGACTCGGGTTTGTGTGAGATGCTGAGTGCTTGTATACATTTTCCCAAGTGTTGTCTACTGAACACACCCACTCCCAGCCATGGCCAGCCTGTCTACTGAACACGCCCGCCCCCGGCCATGGCCGGCCTAACTGTCTACTGAACACACCCGCCCCCAGCCCTGGCCGGCCTAACTTCTGGTTCTTTTTGCTGCTACTCTCACTGCTTTTCTCCAGCTTTGCAAACCTGGGAATACTTCATGTGACTAAGAAAAAGGTATTTGAAACACTGGAAGCACGGATGACAGAGGCGTGTATTAGGGGCTATAATCCTGGACTTCTGGTGCATTCTGACCTTGCCTATCTACAAGCAGAAGGCGGAGGAGACCGGCAACTCACAGGTGAGCCAGCCGACCCAGCCTTAATGAAGGCTTCTACATTCTAAGATGACTGCAACCATCAGCGTGCCAGTCTAGTGGCGGGAAGGGGCTCAGTGCAGCCGGGTCTTTCCTTTCTGTGCTGGGCACCATGGAGAAGCGGAGCCCACACACAAAGACTCCGCATGCTCTGCATGCTTGTCCTCACCTTTGTCTGCGCAGCGGTGGTGCAGAGAAGTACGTTGCCCTGTACTCCCTCACACTCTGTGTGTGCCTTAACTCTTCACAAGCGTAGGAGAGTAGACAGGTGAGCATGGGAGAAGACAATATTTACAATACTCCAGAGAAAACGCAGCTTACCTTTGATGGTTTTTTAGGCAATTTAATAAGACTGTTGTGTAAATTTTTACTAACAGCTTAAAGAATTTCAGGCCAAAGTAATCAAAAGGGAAAAAAAAGACTCAGTTATTAAAATTAAAGGTGAAAATCAGAGAAACGTTACCGGAGGTAATGGTCAAATCCAAAGAATCATTAGGGCATGCTTTGAAAACATGTATTACAATAAATTAGAATGTCTCACAGAAATGGATAAGTTCACAGGTACATCTGACCTGCCAGTGTTAAACTAAGAAGATATAAACAACTTACACAGATCTAAGACAAGCAATAAAATAACTCCCAACTGAAAAATGCCCGGTCCCAAATGGAATCATGACTGAATTCTGCCAGATATTTGAAGAGATAACATAAATTCTCCTTAAACTGTTCTATAAAGTAGAAAGGGGAAGAATATCAACAAATTTATTTTCCAAAGCCAGTATTACTTTTATACCCAAACCAGATAAAAGTAGAACAGAAAACAGAAAAAAAAAAGAAAAAAGAAAAGGATAAGTCAATTCATACATTCCCAATAAAATAATAGAAACCCAATTCACGAACCCATTAAAAAGATTATTGATATGATCAGGTTGGCTTCGTTTGTAGAACAAAGAATGTTCAGCATATGAAAACCAATGCACGGAAGGGTGTAAATAGACCTGAGAGCAGAGATTACACATCATCCGAATAGATGCAAAAGGCTTTGGGCAAAGAACAACGTCCCTTTATGATTTAAAAAAAAAAATCAAAGTAAGAGAACTGCACCTCAACACACTAAAGGATATATACAATAGACCTATAGCCAATATTATGCTAAAGGAGAAAAACTGAAAACATTTCCTTGGAAAGTGGAATAAGATGGCGTGTCCCTTTCTCCACTCTTACTCAACTTAGTGCTTGAAAACTTGGCTAAAGTGGCGAGACAAGAGAATGAAATGAAAAGTATACAAACGGGAAAGGAAGAGCTCAAAGAGCCCTACCCGCAGACAGTCTAATTCTACACACAAGACTCCCATGGCTGCACTGCAGAGGCTTAGCTCTGCTCCATGGTCAGCCTGCATAATCACCACACAGACCCCGTGGTTTTCCTATATCAATAGTGAGCGTGTCCAGAAAGAAATCGGCAAAGGCGACAGCCGAGCCCAGTCACAGGTGTCCCCAATAGCTTCAACATGAGCAAAGAAAATTCCTGGCAATAAATTAACCATGTGAAAAGTCCTTTACAATGAAAATGTTAAGACAGGGAGGAAAGAAACAGATTTCAATCAAGGATGGAAAGGCCTCCCATGTTCCTGGGAGTCGACAGAGCTAATACCACAAAAGTATTACCAAGTGTGGTCTGTAGATTGAATGCAATCCACAATCCCAATACCGTTCCTCCGAGAAAGCAAAGTTCACCTGGAACCACAAAAGGTCTCAGATAGCCAAAGCTAGAGGATAATAAGAATATTTTAGAGCTGCTGATTCCAGGTAGGATACAGTGCCATGGCAACAAAAAGGCCTGAAAGTGGCGTCAAAACAGACGTGTGAATCAGCAGAATAGGAGGGTCAGAAAGGAACACAGTGTAGCCACCTGATACCCGAGACAGATGCCAAAATGTGCATTGGAGAAAAGATGGGCTGGAGAAGGAGCAATGCCTGGGGAACCGGATAGCATGTAGGAGGAAGGAAACGAGCTCCCCAGCTTCTACCGCACCAATCAATTCAACACGGAGCAGAGATCTTAATGTAAAAGGTAATGGTCTGAAACGGCTAAAGGAAAACATGCAGAAAACGCTTCGTGATGTAGGCAAGGAATGTCCGAAAAGGGCTCCAGCAACTCAGGAAATAAAATCAAGAACTAGCAACTGAGATTCAAAGGTTTCTCACAGCAGAGGAAACAGTTTCCTGAGTTGAAGAGACGACAGCCTCCAATGGGGGAAGGAATTGTTGCTAGCTGTGTAGCTGACAGATTAGTATCTAGGTTCTATAAAAAACTCAAAAAATTAAATTCCGGAAACCAAACAACCCAGTAAATAAATGCGCTCAGGAGAAAGAGAGGGTTTTCCAACAATGAGTGCAAACAGCCAACAAATGTGAAAGCATGCTTCACCCCCTTAGTCTTTAAAGTTGCTCTGAGGTCCCACCTCATCCTGGTCAAAAGTCATTAAGAAAACAAGTCCAAGAGCCTGCTGCATTTGGGTGGTACAGTACTTGCCTCTTGTGTAGGAAGTCCTGGGTTTGATTCCCAGCACTCCCTACAAACAGCCACACTCCCGGATGAGTTCAAGGTCGTCCCCAGCTGTGTGGAGCAGATGTCTCAGCAGGTAACCCTCACAAAGCCTGCTGACCTGAATTCAGTCTCCAGAACCCACGTGGTGGAAGGAGAGAACCACTCCCCTCAGGTTGCCCTCTGCCCTATGCACACACACACACACACACACACACACACACATGTGTAAGGACCAACAAATGCAAAAATATAAATAAGAAAATCAAAATGGAGATTCAGAATAACATGAAGTCAAACTGTATAGACACAGCTGTCCACGTCCACATACTATAACATAAATATTTCCTTGCACATATGTGTTTATTGCAGCCATATTCAAGAGTTACATCAAACAACCACCATAGCTCTCCATCAGCAGATGATGGATTAAGAAAACAGGATATATATGAGTAATAGAGTTTTTTTCAGCCAGAAAGAAAGAGAGAGGGAGGGGAGGGAGGGAGGAGGAGAGGAGAGGAGAGGAGAGGCAAGGCGAGGCAAGGCGAGGCTTGAGAGATGGCTCAGCAGTTAAGAGCACTGACTGCTCTTCCAGAGGTCCTGAGTTCAAATCCCAGCAACCACATGGTGGCTCACAACCTTCTGTCATGGAATTCAATGCCCTCTTCTGTTGTGTCTGAAGACAGCTACAGTATACTCACATACATAAAATAAAAATAAATCTTTATTTTTTTAAAAAAAAGAGAACGAAAGTAAAAGAAAAGAAACATTTGCAGGGCAGTGTATGCAACTGGAGATCTCTGTATCAAGAGAAATAAGCCAGCTGGGCGTGGTGGGCGTGGTGGGCGTGGTAGGCGTGTGGCACACGCCTTTAATCCCAGCACTTAGGAGGCAGAGGCAGGTAGATATCTGAGTTCGAGGCCAGCCTGGTCTACAGAGTGAGTTCCAGGACAGTCAGGGCTACACAGAGAAACCCTGTCTCGAAAAAACAACAACAGAGAGAGAGAGAGAGAGAGAGAGAGAGAGAGAGATAAGCCGGAACAAAGAAGATGAACATAACCTACCGTCTCTCTCGTTTCTACATCCTAGGATTTATATAGATGTATGTTAGATTTTTTTTGCATATGCATACATAGAATATGAGAGTAAGAGGAAGGTACTCCGTTGGTAGGGAGGAGACAAGTGGATATGAGGAGGGGAGAAGGGGCCTTAGGTATGGTCACAGTGCTTGTTCTAGGATGAAATGTTTTCAGGGAGTTGTCACTATGAGCACTGAGTATATGCCAAGAAAGACTTTAAGGAAGTGTTTCTAGAGGAAAAGAATTGGTCTTTGAGGCCACGTTCTTTGTTTGGGCTTCCTGAACATTTGCTGTCAAATGTTCACACTCTGACCTGCCTGGGCATGAGCAGATCATTCTCTGTGACCCTAGACAGAGAGAAGGAGATCATCCGCCAGGCGGCCGTGCAGCAGACCAAGGAGATGGATCTGAGCGTGGTGCGTCTCATGTTCACAGCCTTCCTCCCGGACAGCACGGGCAGCTTCACTCGGAGACTGGAGCCTGTGGTGTCAGACGCCATCTATGACAGCAGTGAGTACTCGCTCCCAAGATGGGGCAGCTTCATCTAGCAGCATGGAGGGCAGCGCCACCGCGTCACTTACTCCGCAGAGCTGAGGCCTGCAGACTGGGACTTAGTCACATTGTCTACAAAGTTAATACTGTGGACTAGGGTAAAGGGTTAATATTCAGTTAAGCGTCTTAAGAACATGTCTGCCGAGGTAACACGTTTTCTTCAGAGAGTGCATTATATTCCTTACATGTAACACCAGTTTCTTACTACGAGCACATGACTGTAAGGATAGATTGCTGGTGCTCTAAAAAAAAAAAAAAAAAAAATTACCTGAAGAAAAATTGATAGAAGACAAGTATCACTCTTGTCTGTCTTTATCCCCAGTTTGAAATACATTCATAAAGACAGGAACATCAAGGTGACTAAATAAATGAATAGTATGTCAAAATTGTCTCTCGGGCTGTAGACAATAGAATGTGGAGGGTTTCCAGTAGTCTGTAGAATTTACTGTGTGGCTCTATTGTTCAGTATGCATTGGGCTTAACAAACAGTTGTTTCAGAAACCCTGCAAGTACAATAGCCTCACTGAATGATTATAGAATCCGATGCACAAGGGAACCCCATGTTCTGCATCCAGCCACGCATGGGTCTGTCTGATTTAAACGCGTATAAAGGGAAGTGAAAAGTTTATTGAATAGAAAAGATTCTTACTGATCAGAGACCCTCGAGCTACAGCTGCTGGAGTTTTTAAAGGGGGAAGCTTTGCCCCACTCACTACTATGGGCAGCTTTGCCCCAAACCACACAGAATGCTAATTTAGGTTGGGGGAAAGAAACAGAACATCTTCACTTTTCTTTGAAGAATATTAAAAAAAAATAGTAGCTTAAAATGTCATTTTTCTTAAAATTTTTAAGAATTTTATAAATGACATAAAGTTAGCATGAAACAAGCCACTCATCTGGAAACATCAGACAGCTTTCTACTTCCTTATCAGCCTGTGTGTTAGAGAAGCCAAATGCCACCATCCCTTCCTGACCTGCTCCTTTCTGGGGACCCATGAGTGGCCCAGACCCAAGAAGTGCTCCTAGTACCTTGGAAGTCTTTCTTGCTCTATTTGTGTCTTCTTAAAAACAGTGAGAGTGAGCTCCTTCATGGAATTTTTGTGAGGCCAGTGCTAAACCAGGATATGCATTCTCTTCTCCCTTTGAACAGAAGCCCCGAATGCATCCAACTTGAAAATCGTGAGAATGGACAGAACAGCAGGATGTGTGACGGGAGGGGAAGAGATTTATCTTCTCTGTGACAAGGTTCAGAAAGGTACGCACACACCTGGTCTCCAGATTTAGAGTGTGGTTATCAGGGTTCTCTGGAAACAGCGGACCAGCCGTAGTCTCCTTTTGCTGTAGGAGACCCCAAAAACAGTCCCAAGTGTGAACATGTTATTTCTGTAAAGCCTGAGTTCAGTTTCTCACACAAGTAAAGGGATAGTGATTATACAAAGATGCTTTCAGCCCTCGAATTCCCACTAAACTTGATTCCCTATACTCAGTTAACATAACTCTTAAGGTCTGAGTTTTACATAGCATAAAATTGCAGATTCTACTTCTTTTTCTGTGGTGTGTTGTAATGTGGAGAGAGGTTCCTCACGTCGCTGTGATGCCTGGCAGGACGGAGAAAGGTGACACACACAGGGTCCTTCCTCTGCACATTTTCCTCATTTCGCACTTTGAGAAGTTCTTAAGATTTACCATCACTAGATACTGCAAGGTTGGGATATTAGTAAAACCTACAGGAGTAGTTGCTCTCCCAGTCTTTGCTTTAAGTCAAAACCACAAATAAACACTCTTTAGTTTTAATCAACCTTGCTTAGATTGCTGTCCCAGAGTCTCTGTTGCTGTGATAAACACTGTGAGCCATCATCCAGGGATGTCAAGGCACCACACAGAACAGGAACCTAGAGGCAGGATCCGATGCAGAGGCCAAGGAAGAGCACTGCCCACTGGCTTGCTCCTCATCGCTCGTTCTGCCTGCTTCAACACCCAGGACTGCCTGGCCAGGGGTGGTGGCAGTACCCATAGCGAGTTGGGCCTTCCTGCATTAATTATCAATAAAAGAATGTACCACAGACCAGTCTGGTAGGGACCATTCTCTCTTCCCAAGTGACTCTGGCTTGTGTCAAGTTGACATAAAACTAATGCCAGCACAGCTGGTTATTGGTCTACATACAACCCACCGAGCCAAAGTTATAGTCATTTTCTGACCCCTTGCAACATGTGCTGTGGGCAAAACTATCTGTACTTCATTTTTAATCTTTATCATTACACTGAAATGTCTTAGCATCCGAGGCCTTAGAGGACTGTGTTTCATTCTGCTACAGTGGCTGGACCACACTGTGTTCTTACCCCTGTCCCTAATGAATAGGGGATAGGGATGCCTAAGGGCCTGGGGACCTGTGCTAGTGAGTATGTGGCCTGTTTAAGAACATGAACTCAGGATCCATCCTTGAGTGCCAGTCCTTGCTCAACAGACCTTGCCCAGGGAGAAACAACTAGAAATGACAAAGCACACCTTGAAGAGATATGGTGTGATATTCCTAGAACCAGTCCTTAACAGCAGGAGGAGACTATCTCTAGAATGCTAAGCTGGCCCCAAACTTGAATGCTCTGGACCTCCTCACCGCCTCATCCCCTGAGAACTGGAACACTTCCTAACGGAAGATGATACCAGAAAGTGAAATGTAACTTGTCACCAAACCATGGTCTTGGCTCTGGGGTATCAGTGTTTTAGATCCCTCGGCCTGATGGAGGTGGCTGGGCCCCAGAGGCTCTTAGCCTCCTCTGAGAAACATGCTTCTACAAAGTGTGGGCAGCATCAGGACCACTACACCTCAGGATGCTCTGAGCACTAGACAAGCTTGTGGCCGTAAAACAGTTGCCAGAGTCAGCCGTGTGAGAAGCACCGTTCATGTCAAGTGTTCCGGTGCACATCTCTGTATTGGGTTAGGTCACACCTGCAGGTTCTGCTATTCCTCCACCAGCCATTGCACTTCCCAGAAGTGAATGGTTTAAGCACAGAGAACTGAGGAGTTCATATGTTGACTAAAACAAAGCTTAATTGATTGGGTTACTCTAATATCCACCGCTAGGAGTAAATAGTAGATCTCATTCATGGAGTAAATAATGTGTAATGAGTGGTGCAGATCTTCTGCCACCAACTCCTTTCAAAACATTTATGTTTGTATGAGGCAAAGCTGCATTGGCTAACGTGCTCATCAACACCATTACACGCACTGCAATCACCTGCCTGAATATGCCTGTGTGCAGATGACATCCAGATTCGGTTTTATGAAGAGGAAGAAAATGGCGGAGTTTGGGAAGGATTTGGGGACTTCTCCCCCACGGATGTTCATAGACAGGTAGGTGGGTTATTGTTGCAGGTTTTATTTTAATGCACGTTCTGCCTTGGTGAAATTCAGTGCTCAGTTTCCACATATTCAAAAAGAAACCATCATAAGTCTCTTTGACATCCACACAGCAATGCTATGTTTATGGCAGTACTCTGTCATAGAGGCTGAGAAGTCTGAAGGGCTGAAGCTGATGCTGTCCTGAAGAGCCAGTGTCTCCTGGCTGATTGGTTACATGACCAGGATCTCCCAACTGATGACATGAGCCACCACAGTAATAGTCACTCTTTGACAGTGACTGAGAAATGGTGTTTCAAATAATTGTCAACAACCCAAATGTTAGCCAGTAAATAACTAATTAGATAGTGGTATATCTATATAATGGAACATCATACAGTTACTAGAAAAGGAGGCTCTGTGAATGAACAGAGACCTCAAAATAGAATGCAAAGATTTGTAACAATCAATATGGAATGCAGTGTATGTAGAAACAATTCTGTGTTCACGTGCACAGGAAGCCTGAGACAATAACAGCAGCTCCCTCTAAGATCTCAAGTTAGTGCCTGAGTGGGAAGCGGGGAGGGAGGCAGGGAGAATTATCAGCATATGCCACCATTGCTCCTCCTATAGTTGATGAAATCTTGATCCTTATAGATATAAACATAGAAAAACCAAAACTAAGTCTGTCCAGTTCCTTATTATCTCAGCACTACCCAGGACTAGCACGTGATAGCTCCTGAACTGCCTTACTTAGCATGATGGTCTGCGGCTGACAGTGGCAGGCCTGGTTCTATCTGCTTCCACATAAACTCCTTCTCTTGCTGCTGTCAGTGATCCTGGATGTTTTTAGGGCTGATCTGAAAGAGAAATGGCTGAGTCATGTGATCTGCCAGCACGCTGTTGTGTTTTACTTACACGGGGACAGTATAATTGTGGGTATAATGTACTAACTGGAACTTTCTCCAGGTTCTGGGTTTCCACATACTTAGCTTAGAGTATACATAGACATATATAGACTGTGCCTGATGCTCAGCAACACTAGAAAACAAATGCCCTACACTAATGTTTGGGTCTCTTGCACCCTGCAGTTTGCCATTGTCTTCAAAACGCCAAAGTATAAGGATGTCAACATTACAAAACCAGCTTCTGTGTTTGTTCAGCTTCGGAGAAAATCGGATCTGGAAACTAGTGAACCGAAACCCTTTCTCTACTATCCTGAAATCAAAGGTACCTGGGTGGTATAGACCCTTGTGCTTGCTCTGAAAGACCAGTGGGCCCCTCCTTTACTCAGCCTCCCAGAAGCTGCTGCCCGGATACGTGCTGCATAGTGTTAGGGACAAGGACGGTCATATACCAAGGTCGTGGAGTTAGCCCCAATCGTTTATGTTACTGTATTGCTGCCAAACTTACGTGAGACTTAGACATTTGGCAACCTATTGTTGGGTATTCAAATCTAGTATGGAGCTAGCAAGATGGTTCAGTGGGTAAAACACTTGCTGTCAGGGCTGACCTGAGCCTGATCCCCAAAGCTGTGTTGAAAGGAGAGAAGTACCTGCCAGAAGATAAAGGTGGTCCTCCATGGGCATGCTGTGGCATATGCTGGAGGGGGCGGGGCGGGGAAGAAAAGGAAAGTTAAAAAAAAAAAAAAAAAGTAAGGGCTACTCAGCAGCCCTTAAGAATTAAACAGAAAGCTTAGCCACTGTCCAGCCCAGAACTATAAAATGTGATGGTCACTATACTTTCCTCACAAAGGACACATCAGGAAAGGTACACTATAGTTAAAAATGCAGATTACAATGCTTTTTGAGGTGCTAGACATCATATCCTCTGGGCCTTGTAGACACTAGGCAGATGTTCTACCATTGAGCTGTAACCCTAGTTCTCAAATTATAAGTACCCAAAGGGAAGCATCCACAGACTGTATGAAACTGTTGAGGAGACAGCCCTGGATCCCTAAAGAAGCAGCCAAAGAATTCCTCTTGAGTGGGAAGCCACTTACCATGTTATTGAAGATGAGTGGAAATCAAGGCTCTATTTATAAAAGAGAGATGTTCAGAGGCAGAGGTGTGGCAGCTGATGTTTGTCCTGGGAGAAATGATTACTGTGACGCTGTGTGGACTGATGAAGGCTGATTTAGGCAAGGGAGGCCAGGTCCAGGCAGTGAAGTGTTTCTGTGGTAGCTGGAGGTTTTTGCTTTGATTCTGATGGCTAGGCCTGCCTGCACACTGTCTGGAATGAGAGGGTCAGAATGTGGCTAGAATTCAATGGTACCTCACTCAGCAGGATTAGCAAGGGTTCAAGTGGCCAGAAGTGAGCATCCGACAGACACTGCCATGGTGGCGCTGTAGAGATCTGGACCTCGAATGAAGGGAAAGGAAGAGAGACCCAAGAGTCTCAGATTGCTCTAGGGTTTCCAGACGAAGTGTATGGAGTGGTTAAGTAGATACGAGGAACAAGGGAGAAACGTCTGAGAGTGAAAGAGAAACTTAGTGTAAACATCTTTCAGTTGGGGTCAAGTGCAGGAAGGGGGCCAGTCAAAGGCATGACTCGAGTGGGTGGGAACTCAGCACTGAAGAGAATCCCGGCCCCACAGTGCTTCCATCAGCCTCTCCGTACCTCTGTTTCATAAGTTTTGTCTCGACAGCCATGGTTCTGAGAAGAGATCCATGAACTTGGAGGCTACACAAGGCCTGGGCTCTGATAAAATCAGAAATGTCTGGCTCAGAGGGAATGGGGCTGGAGAGGAGGTCACCAGGTACAGGGTCCTAGGTAAGGTTGAGAGCCACAAAGGTCCAGGGCACCAAGGCCCCCAGGTATCAGTCCCTTGAAGGCAAAGTGTGATGGAGACCAGGAGTCTGCTGTTTTGAAAGAGTTTCTGGGAGGCCATGTCTCTTTTAGAGGAATGACCTCCACATTCCTGGGTCAGGCTTATGGTGAGCTCTGTGGCTGGCCTACTTCCTTCCTCGCCACCTTGAGTTCTTCTAGATCCTTCTGTCCAGACAAGGCAATGTGAAATTACTGCTTTACCTGAAGCCTCCCTCCATGCTCTGAAAACAGGAAGAAAAAATTATTTTTCTGAGTAAAAAAAAAACAGTGTATCTCCTGAAATGGGCCTTCAAAATAGTGTTATCATTGCTGATGCAGAATCATGAGAAAAAGAAAAGAATCTGCAGGTTCCCTATGCAGGATGTGAGCCTAGAAACACTGAGAGTTTGGTTGCCAGGCAACCTCTCTTGCTAGTGTCAGCATCTGAAGAGTACAGTAGACAAGGCCCAGCTTCCTGGGCCCTCCACCCCAGCAGAGTGGGAGTTTTCTAATGCCTGGATTAGAGGACTGGGGTTCCCTGAAGTCCTGGTTTCCTCAGCAAACTTCAAACACACATCTTCTAGGTCACCATGAATACAAATGATATACCTGAAATACAAATGAGGCTCCGCATACACACAGGATGAGGAATCTCTTCTAAAGATACCTGTTGTGTTCCATGTTTCTACAATGGAAAAAAATACTCTATGTGAGAGCAAATGAATATAGCTATTCATTTCAGTATAACTGGTGGGGAAACTTTATAAATATTTCTACGAGTCATCAGTTAGAAAGTAACCAGTCTCTTGCCTCAACTTCACTCCTTTCTGGCAGAAAGCCATTTTCTTCCTTATCATCCTGATGTGCCCAGGGTTGGTTTCCCAGGGACTGCCAAAGTCCCCTGTGCTCTCCTGCTTTCCCCATCAACTGCAGTGGACAGCCCAACATAGTCCAAAAGTCCTTGTGCCACACTGTGGGGTGATGAGAACAGCCACAGAACTAGAGAAGTAGAGATCTTTCTGAACATTAGACCATGATGAAAACCAGCATTGATCAGTCAGACACCGGATGATTGATAAGTATTGGCCTATTTCCTGGATAGAGAATACCATGTTGACTATTTAATGTAAGCACAAAACCACCTTCACTTCTCAGCCCCAAAGACAAAAAACAAACAAACAAACAAACAAACAAAACAAAACAATATCTGCTATGATACTCCCAGACCACAAAAGAATAGGAACACCATGGCAGATCTCCCACACAGTGACAGGACTGAGAACATGGCAGCCAAAGATCACACAGGCCATGACGGAACTGAGGGCACATGGCTGTTGATCACATTGCAGTAACAGAATTAGGGAGGCTGTCTGGGTTAGTGAGGAACACAGAACTCTGTAAGAGCACCAAGCTAAGTCTCGGAGCACCTGGACTCGGGCAGGCCACTGTCCCAGACGCCATCTTTATATTGGAGTCTGAGATCCTAGGAGCCAAAACATCTCTGTACACCTCGTCTGTGTTTCTAGGATAGACCATATTTCTCTTGCCACAGTAACCAGTAAGGAATCGGTCTCCATTGCCTCTGCTTGTCTGCATCGTCTTCCTTAGAGTTTGACTCCGATGTCCTGTATACAGTGATAGATGTATCTCCTAAACTACTGTCCTCTGCATGTCATTCTCTGAGACGTACAATGAGTCTCCTCTAAGCAAGTCCCTCGGATTCCTATTCCTGAGGCTCCTCAGCGTGGGTGACCCCAGTCCACCTTTAACTTTTCACTCCAGCCAAAATATTTGCATTTATTATCAAAAATCACCCACCCATGTTATTCCTTTGAGAAGTCCCTGTGTCTTCCCAGAATATCATGTTCTTCGACCATAGTTGTTAGCCTTTATAGAGGTTTATCATGCCCTGAATCTGATCACATGATTTCACATGTTGGTATGATGCATACTATCATAATCCGTCCCACTAAATCCCTCTTTGCCTTGAAATTGAGGGTCCTTGACAGCCCAGATGTGTGTTGTTTCTCTCTATCCCAGCACCTCACTCAGTGTATGTACGTAATAAATGTAAGCTGGTGATTATAGTTGTCTTAGGTGAACAAGGACAACTGTTCTGAACGCTAGCTGGGTGTGGTGGTGCACACCTCTAATCCTAGCATTCACGAGGCAGAGGCAGTTTTGAGTCTTATTCAAAGCCAAGCTAGTCTACATAGTGAGTTCCAGGCGGCTAGAGTTATATGGTGAAACCCTATCTCAAAATAAAGAAGTAAAAGTGCTTTAAAAAAAAAAGTGTATCTTTGGGTTATCAGAATCTTGAGAAGCAATGAGATCTGTCACCAACTTGTTAGCACTGGGAACTTAGGAGACGGGGGTCCGCGGAGTTGGGTGTGTGCCGCGCTGTGGTTTGTGAGGCATGCCCTTGGTTTCCTGTCCATTGGAATAAATACCGTGCTTCCTCCTCGGGCGCCTGTTATTTCCCTTTAATGCATTTAAAAATATCATGAGAATCAATAGCCTCCCTGCGGCTGCCGGTGGAACCCAATCAGTCTTCCCCCCTGGTTTCCCTTCCTGTAAATACAGACAAAGAGGAAGTACAGAGGAAGCGTCAGAAACTCATGCCCAACTTCTCGGACAGTTTCGGCGGCGGCAGCAGTGGAGCAGGAGCTGGTGGTGGAGGCATGTTTGGTAGTGGCGGTGGTGGAGGGAGTACCGGAAGTCCTGGCCCAGGTATGAGAAACCTCTCTTCTATCTAAAGCCTTTCATGTTGAGGAGGGGATAGTTTTCCTTCCCGGGTTTCCAAACATGTCTGCCCACTGAGTGTTGGTGACATTACTAATTATTAGATTTCACATTAATGGAAAATTTCCTACAGATGTAAAAAAAAAAAAAAAACATTTTTTTTTCAAAGAAATGTATGTTCATCTCAAGGCATAGCCACACACACCCCCCCACCCATCCAGTTTCACTTTCTGTGGTTTCAGTTACATGCGGTCAGCTTGAGTCTAAAAATATTGCCATTGTGTTGACAGAGACCACACACACAAACTGTCTTCGCAGTCTGCTGATGTGACTGCCCTACTACTCTGCCTTCATCTCCTTCTGCCTTTTTACACTGTGAACTTTACCTAGGTCTGTATGCATCTGCACTTTTAGGGATACACTGGGGGGTCTTGGACATTCTCTTTCAGGATAATATGCGGCTAGTCCCCAAAAGTGTAAGGAAAAAGTCAACTGAAGTGTTTCTGGAAGAAAACCTTTCTCAAATCATTCTTGAGTATTTCCCTCCTCCCCTTTGCTTTTGGAGGAACAGTTAGTCTATCATTCTGGGAAAATATTAAAACAACTATCATCCCCCACTGCATGGTAGATGGGTATAATATGCCTACACAGCGTACTGTGGGCTGTAGACACAGTGCTGTAAACAAACTGAGTCACAGAAAATCCTGCCAGGGAAGCACGTTGCATCATGCTTGTGGATGCTTTTGCCTCAGATGTTAGCTTGAGCATCTCAGTGGAAATACAGTTCTTATAGAAGCATAAGTAAGTGTGCTGTTTAATGACTCATACCTACAGCGTAGGTGACTCGAATGCTGTTTCCTGATTTCTGTGTAAAATACTGTGCTGAGCATGGCCTTCCTTTATTCCAGATAACGTGTGAATGCTTTAAACTGTTTGTCAGTGAGTGTCGTGTTCAGTGCTATCTGCCCTTCTAAATTTCTCATTCGTTTCTCCACTGAAAATGAGTGTGGTGGCCATTTTTCCCCCGCTAAAGTATCAGTATATTCCTGTATTGGGTTCTTCTCACCAGGGGTCTTCTTATTTAACTATTTTTCTGTAGGTCTAAGTCTTGGTGAGAGTACTTACCGTTAGCTTTTCCTTCACCTGGAAGAAAAGGACCTGCTCAGCATTAAGTCCCCCAAGCTGCTAGTGTGGGCTCTGCCTGTGTTGCCACAGTGGGATTCAGCTGTCCGTTTCCCACAGTGTATCCTACTAACTCTCGGGCAGAGCCAGCTTGTGTAGGCTTGTGCCTCCCCACGCCCCAGCCTGCCTCTCTGAGTGGGTCCCCATACTGTTAAACATCTCCCTGACATTCCCTCTGTCTCATTGCTGGTTCAGGGTATGGCTTCTCGCACTACGGATTTCCTCCTTACGGTGGGATTACATTCCATCCCGGAGCCACTAAATCCAACTCGGGGATCACCCATGGTAAGTCGGATCTGAATACCAAGAACGCTGCACAGGCAACAGCATCATCTCTAAAAGCTCTACAAATTAACTTTCCAGTAAGTTAATATTTCCAGGTTATTCTAGGTCAGCGCAAGGAACACTCCTGACACTTACATATTTGCTCATCCCATTGTGTGGAAGCAGAACAGGGGCTCTAGATACAAGATAGAGACTTGACTACACAAACACAGAAATGCCACCTTCACATCTGTCCCTTTACCTCAAGTCCCATCCTTCTGAAATCAGTTTTCGTTTTGTAGGGTTGGCCTTTTCCACTCTTGGGCATCCTCTGAATAGCTGTGGGTACAGGCTGCTCATAGTTTATATAAAGCTGCATTCTTTTGTATCATGGAAATTATTCTATGAAGTCTTTTCATATATAATGCCAATTCATGCCAGATGCGTACATCACTGTAATCTTTTGTAAAGATCTTAACTGACATTATAGTTTATCCTATAATCAGGTAATCATTCATCCCATAAAATAGAATTATTATTTCCATTACCCATAACCTTATGACCCCTGTGCAAGACCAGTGCTAGGCTCGGCACCTGGACAGAGGAGAGGTTCAGAAACTTTACTTTCACAAGACACAGCAGCAGGATTGGATCTTGCTCCAGGTTTGCCCAGGAGTCTTACTGTCACTCTGTCACATGACATGGTTCCAACAGCAACCACAGTCAGTCTAGTGATGGTGCACTAGAGCCCTCCTGGCCACACAGAATGAGAATGAGCCCTGCACAGCTCCCTTTCCCTCATTACTCAGGATTAGGAAAAAAAAAATAACTGCTTTCAAGAACTTTTCAACTGGCTTTCAGCACGCAGAACTTTATCTCATTTTTCTTCTTCACAGATAAACAAAATGAGATTCCTGTCTTGTTTCTGTTTGGTTTTGTTTGAGGGAGAGAGAATGTCACTGTGTAGCCTTGACCTTGTAGGACATTGTGGGTGGGACTCACCACATCTGACTACAGAATGAGTTTTAGGAAGACAGGCTTTTAAATTGTTTCTGAGTATTTAAAGTCTTTCCGAAACATTCCAGGTTTTTTGGTACACACCTTTAATCCCAGCACTTGGCAGGCAGAGACAGGTGGATCTTTTGTGAGTTCAAGGTCAACCAAAGCTACACAGCAAGACCCTGTCTCAAAAAGGAAATAGAGAAAGAAATATAAAATATGTCTAGAACATATTGTTTGTGTTATAAACATTTATAGTTTTCCATTTTCCACAGATATCCCTTCTTCCTGTTTTCCTTTTTTTCTGCCCTATGTTGAGACAGTGAGATATATATAGCTTAATAGATTTTACTAGGGAAAAAATGACATTTCTACATTTTTTCCTAGGCACCATAAATACCAAATTTGAAAATGGCCCTAAAGATTGTGCCAAGAGTGATGACAGGAAGATGAAGGAAACTGAAGGTGAGGGGTCCAGCCTGCCCATGGCCTGCACCAAGACGGAAACAGTTGCCCTGGCATCCATCACAGAAGACAAGGATCAGGATGTGGGGTTTCAGGGTAGGTGAGCATGCGCACGAGGGCTTCCAGGGACAGCCGGGGAGATGCAATTCTAGGACAGGAAGCTGTCTCCAGAGGACAGGTTTCCTTCCTGTTAATCTAAAGCATCTCCTCTGAGTGCTCTGCGCAGTGCCGTGTGCCCTACAAGAGAGGCGTCCTGTGGATCCATTCATCTTTGCAGCCTCAGCTCTGATTATCAAGTGCAGAGACTTGCATGTACATTGCCTGTGGATCCATTCATCTTTGCAGCCTCAGCTCTGATTATAAAGTGCAGAGACTTGCATGTACATTGCCTAGTGGTGTGCAGTTCTGGGTATGAGAAGAGACAACTCACTTTGTCCCTGGCCCAGGTAACAAAGATGTCTCCATGGCATTCACACACCTCCCGAAAGCCGGCTCAGCTGCCACACTGAAGATGTTTGCCTGAAAATGGGACTTTTCCTTTATTCTCTTGTCCTCCTTGAATAAGTAGAATTGAAAGGAAATGTTCCGTCTGAGCAGGCCTCATTGGCATATGAGTCATGATTCTAGGTCAGACGCCATCAGTAAAGAGATAGTAACTATTTACACGTGGTAGCCGTACACATGGTTACTATCGCGGATTTTTCCCTTTTTTTTTTCTGTTTTTCAAATACTTCTTCTGAGGTGCACAGTATATGTGTACAGAGCCGTATGGAAACAGGCTAGATTCGCCCATTTGTGTTGAGGTTAGTTTGCCGTCCCTTGACCTTAAGATAATAAAATTTCCCAAACCCCTGGGGTTTCTGAGACTGCCCGGCACCCGAGGGCGTGTTTCCTCACTCTGACTCAGACTGGATTCCAGAAGAGAATTTGTTTGTAAAATGATTGGCTATTTAAAATTACGGCAAAATCCAAGCACCCCGAGATTGGTTGCTCCCCTTAAATCATAGACACTGATTGTTCTTCTCAAAATAGCAGATGTTTCTAGATTGTTCCTCACGGCCCACAGACACTTTCAAATCAATCTCTTAACTGTATTATCTGTCAGTGAGACAATGCCCAATTGTGCTTTTTCTAGTCAACACAATCCAGAATCGCCAAAAGGAGCCCTTTCCACTAGAATGTTGTGCCATGCCACACTCGTAGGGCGAGCGAATGAGACTCAGCTGTGCTTGTGGACGTTGCCTTGCAGATAACGGACATTGCCTTGCAGATAACCTCTTTATTGAGAAGGCTCTGCAGCTCGCCAGGCGACACGCCAACGCCCTTTTCGACTACGCGGTGACTGGAGACGTGAAGATGTTGCTGGCCGTGCAGCGCCATCTCACCGCTGCACAGGATGAGAATGGGGACAGGTGAGTTGAGTGGGGACTGCTGCACAGCAAGCTCTGTTTCAGGACAGGGAAAGGCAGGGATACTGCCCACACAAACTACCTTTGACAGGGGGCATTCTGGGGGACTATAGTAAAAACGGTTCTGCCCTCATCGGACAAGACCTCAAGTATGCTGTCTCCCTAGGCAAGAAGGCTCAGGTGTGTGTAATCATGCTAATTTTACACCCCCACTTTATGTATTAAAGTAATAATTGAGAAAATTGTTGATAGCCCTGCAAAGTCCCTGAAGTGTTACTGTCATCGTGTACCCAAGGAAGCCTGGTAAGAGCAGCATTAGTAGAGTGACTAAGAGGAATGCCATTCTTAACTAGCTACTGGCTACTTCTCCATTCTCTGTTATGGGCCACGAGGATGTGAGTGGATCAGGCTCTGCCTCAGATCCAGGCCAGGCTGTGTGGGAGTCTGACATTCCAGGCGCCACGCCTGCTGTCTATTCCTGAGGTTCTGTTCGCTAAGCCACCTGGCTCCTTCCTAAATGGTTCTCTTAGTCCTTCCATTGAGACTTCTGAAATGATCTAAAAGTATAAAAATAGCCAGAGACAGCAGTCTTGAGATTCAAGTGCTTTATCTAAGTGATCCTAAAATAGTGTTAACACTGAAAAGAAGCCCTTTTCTGTGGAAGCATTCTGGAGTGCTGTGTGGTGAGTCTCGGTTTAAAAACAAAATGCTTTAGGAGAATGCCAACCTCAGGGGTTTCGTACAAGGACCTTTGTCCCCATCACTTGCAGTGTAACTAAGGATGTGGTATAACCGCTGGTCTTATCCTACACAGTACAAGAGGAACCCAGACGACCTTCTGTGTAAAAAGCTCTGAATAGCAGAAGGTGCCTTTAGCGGGAAATCATCCAGTTAGCATTCAATAGCAAATAACCACAAAACAGAGCAGACAACCAGGACAGGACACCAGCGCTTCAAGGGCCGTCTTTAAGGACTGCCTAAATTCATGAGTAGTGAGGGCAAGTGGATTAAGTAATTAGGAAGTGGGATGCTGGTATCTGTAGGAGGGGCTGTAGAAAGAAAGGGATGCCAAGCACCTGCAGTCCAGCCGGTGTGTGCAGAGGAACGCAGGGATATGTGTGTAAGGACCTGGGTGTTCATGGGGCAGCTGGGAAACTGGTCTTCGTTCCCAAGTGGGTACAATACACAGAGCCTCATTAAGCTGAGACTTAAACAATCAGGCTCCCTGAGAGGTTAGGGGTATGAGACCTGGGAAACACAGAGGACCCGCTCAGGCGTATAGATAAGGGAGTATTCTTGTTTCTCTTCTTTATTCAGATTGTCATATTTGACTTATAATCTGGACCCTGTCACCATTAGTCATCATAGAAATAAAATAAAGAGAAACTATAGAACACTCTGGTATTGGGGAACTTCCCCCAGGGGTATGAAGATATGAAGGGGAGGGGACGTGCTTCTGTGAAGTGCTGAGCTGCACATGGAAATGTTGAAGTAGCTTTTGAAGCCCTTTTATTTGATGTGTGGCTGTCCCCATCACTTCTCACAAGCCTTCTGTCAGGGTTCCATCAGGAGCACCACTGAAGCCTGAGGAGTGGCTGTGGTGCTTCTCATCAAAGCGTGCGTGCTTTACTTACAGTTAATACTGGCATGGGGTCATCGAAAGAGCAAACTGTGATCTTCCCTGAGAAGTATTGCTAAATGAAATATCTCAGGGATAAATAACAAGATTTTGTTTAGAAATAGAAGTCACTTCTCATTGTTATGGAGGAAGAGAGCTCGGCAACTGAGTTTTCCCAAGCTGTTCCTAAACCTAGGCATTACCTTTGTTCATGGTCTTGTATGTCAGGGAGAGACCAGGGAGGGCTGCCTGGGTCAGAGGCATGGAGACAGAGCTGGCTTGGAGCTGAACGACATTTGGTTTCCGATCCGGCAGGTGCCTTTGCACTTCTTGTGTCTGGTCAGGCATTTACACTCCAGGGGCAGGTGGGTACTGTCAATGTGTAAAAGCCTGGGATAGGCAGTGGAGAGGGAATTCTCCAGAGAAATCATGTCACCTCCAATCAGTACATTCAGTACATGGTAGGGGCAAAGAAAGCTATACATAACAGCTAGCTTCAGTCTTCAGTTCCAGTCATTTCTTGACATGTTTTTGTTTCTGCCACTTGTTAAGCCCCCAGTTAATTATCACCACTGTGTTTCATTCCAGTGTCTTACACTTAGCCATCATCCACCTTCACGCTCAGCTCGTGAGGGATCTGCTGGAAGTCACATCTGGTTTGATCTCTGATGACATCATCAACATGAGAAATGACCTGTATCAGGTAAGCAGCCACCTCAGGGCCGTCGAGAGGAGAAGAGGTTGCCCTCGTAACACACGCGTGAGCTCTTCTCAGTAACGGGAAACAGGAAAACTTCTCATAAGTGGGATCTTAAGAGTATCCTTAGTTGGGAATGTTATTTTACAAAGAGATAGGCTGGGATCATGGGTTTGATGGCAATCATCCTCCATGGAAATTCTTCTAGAAAAGGCAAACTTTAAGATCTAGAAGTCAGAGTTGATAGAGTTTTGAGGGCAAACCTAGGAGGGGGAAAAAGTCAAGGCTGTCAGGAGAGACAAGTTTAAAAAAAAAAATCAAGTTTAAAAAGCAGTACTTTATAAAAATTTGAGGTCTGCGGAAGGGTACTTGCACTACTGGATCAAGTGTATGTCAAGGGAAGGCTCTAGGTCAGGTCCTGAAGAGGTGAAAGGCTGTACAAACAGGAAGAGGGGCCTCAGAGTTCCATCCAGCTCAGGCGTGAGAAGGTAGGGGAGCCCCGAAAACTCCAGAGGAAACCAGCTGGAGATGGTACAGTGAGCTGAGGACAGAGGCAGGTGTTAGGGTAAAGCAAACCAGAAACTCCTCTGGCAGACACAGTCTGGGAGCCTTGGCCTGAGCCAGGATGGTGGCCTGCTGTGGGGCTCCGTCCTCTCTCACCTCTAATTCTCTCCAGCCCTTCGTGCCGCTCCATCCTCTCTCTGGGCCTGTTGGTCTTATCCTCTTGCTGGCTTTTAAGTTCCTCTGCACTCTCTTGCCCAGAGTGTCATTCTGATCCCCATAGGCAGGTCCCTGCTGAGACCTCTGCTTCCAGGTCATGTTGCTTTCATTGCAAAACTGTGGCCAGCAACCGTGAATAATTTGTTATTTAGAAGAGAACTAATGGAGTTCTTACTTGGTGTTTGTTTGTTTGTGATTTGCGGGGAGGTTGTTTTGATGTTTGGGACTGTACCCAGAGCTGAGCACATACCCTTCTGGCAAACTACAACCACGTTACTCCATTTTTAAAACAAGTTATTCGAGTTGTTATCACTTCTTTTTTGTTTGTTTGTTTGTTTGGTTGGTTTTTGGTTTTTCAAGACAGGGTTTCTCTGTATAGCTCTGGCTGTCCTGGAACTCACTTTGTAGACCAGGCTGGCCTCGAACTCAGAAATCCCCCATGCCTCTGCCTCCCAAGTGCTGGGATTAAAGGCGCGCGCCACCACGGCCCGGCTTGTTATCACTTCTTATTCACACTTCTCTCTGTCTCTCTCTAGTGTAGCCCAGGCTGGCATTGAGCCATCATATCAGTGTCCTACCTTAGCCTCCCAAATGATAGGATTGCCAAGCATGTTCCTGGCATGTGATCTCATTTTAGATTTTTTTTTTAATCATTATTTTAGAAGAAATTAAAAAGAAACAGAGAGACAACTCAGTGGATGCAGTATCTGTTGTACAAATGTGAGGACCCAGGTTCAGATCTCCAGGCCATCACAGAGCCAGATTTAGTAGCAACACACACACACACACACACACACACACACACACACACACGTCACAGCAGGAGACAATCATCTTGCATATGCAAGAAGGAACAAAAGACCCTGCCTCAGAACATTGCGAAAGGCAGGGGACAGTACCCACATTGACCTCTGACCTCATGAATGTCCCTGTACCCACACTCTCAGAGAAGGAAAGAAAGCAAGGAGGAAGGAGGAAGGGAGGGAAAGAGGGAGGGAGCGGGAGGGAGGGAGGGAGGGAGGGGAAGGAAGGAAGGAAGGAAGGAAGGAAGGAAGGAAGGAAGGAAGGAAGGAAGGAAGGAAGGAAGTTAGCTGCACATACACACTAAAACAAAAGAGCTAAAAACAATATTTTTCTTTTATTTTAAAGGAAATCATTAAATTCTTATTTTTTAATACAATATTTTAAAGTTACTTTGAAAATATGAATTGGTGGCTGAAAGTGCTTAAAGCCTTGGGTTCGCTCCCCACACCAAAGAAAAGACTGAAGCATTGGTCCGTTGGCCTGTAGCTCTCAGAGTTTTCAGCTGAGGGTCTCCTCACAGAAGAACGCCTCTGCTTTCTATACAGCACTCTGCCCTTCTCTGTCGGCAGTGATTCCTATCCAGGGGTAGCTTGGGGCTTCCACTGAACCGGGAGAGAACCAGGATAAGGTGTTATCTTAAATGTGTTCTTCAAGATCTGTCTTGCTCGGGCTTCCGTGCCGTCTTGGGACACTATTGGTATTTGGAAAGTCATTGGGCCCCGAACTTTTAGGCAGATGGCACTTTTCAAAAACGTTTTATTGGTTCTTTGTGAGTTTCACATCATGCACCGCAGTCCCGCTCATCTCCCTGTCCCCTCATATCTATTCTCTGCCCTTGCAACCTCCCACAAAATAAACTCAAATAACAGGAAAAACAAAGACAAAACCAAAAAAGCATAGAAAACGCCTCAGTGTGGAAGCTATAGTGTCACCCGGCGTCCCACAGTGTATCCCTCTGTCCACACATCTTCACTTGCCAATGTCCGTTGCAATGAGTGTTTGGTCCTGTGTGACACCATAGACATTGGATCCTCAGTAGGACTCCTCTCGGTTGCTGTTTCCCTGTGCTGTGGAGATCCTGACACTTTGGCTGACCGTTTCACACAGCGCTGACCCTTTCACACATCTCAGCCGTTCGAAGATGTTATAGATTTTGGGGTGGGCCGTTTCAGAACCCTGGATGTGGACCTGGGTGGTAGCAGAGCCGGTCAGCCCACTGGCTCTCCCTTATCTGCACCACCAGGGTAAACTCTCCAGCACTGCTTTGGCCATCAGCAGGAGGCAGGGTCAGCTCTCCTGCTCTCATGCCCTCCTGGTGGCTCTCCCACACCCACGCCTCCAGAGCCAGCTCCACTGTGCTGCCCGAAGTGCAGGCCTCACAGCGCTGCAGCCTGTGAGGGAGGGGGGCAGGGCCAGCTCTCCTGCTCTCACACCCTCTCCACTGCTCACCTGTGCTCCCTCCACCAGGGCCCTCTCTGCTCTGCAGCACAGGCTAGATGCAAGGCCTCTAGCAAGCCTGTGAAGGACAGGGCTAGCTCACCCCCTCACATGACCCCAGGCCAGCTCTCCGGACGGCCTGCCACAGGTAGTGAGAGGCGAGGTGCGCCCAGGCCACCTCATAGCAGACAAGTGGCCGATTGCATTTTAACCATCACACGTATGAGAATAAACTGAAGGAGAGGAGGTTGCTGTTTCCCAGTCCTCCCTGCAAAACCTGCTTCCCCAGCTGCTGGAGGTTGGATTCAGGAAGCCCTGCCGGCTGCTGGCGGGCGATAGGGTCTGCGGAAGCGGGCTCTGTTGTGCGTGACCTCATGGATGGAGCCTCTCTCTTGAGCTCAAGGCAAAGCCTCTCTGATTTGGAGCCCTCAAACCCTCTTTCTCCACTGCTTTTCCACCTTGGCTTCACTCAGTTAATGGTCACAGACATTCCCTGGCATACCAGCTCCTTAGCCCCAAGGACCAACAGGAAGCTTTTGTGTCTCTGGTAACGTTTGGGTTTCTTTGTTTGGCTTTGTGGAGTTGTGTTGTTTTGTCTTGTTTTGTGTTGTTTTGTTTGAGAGAGGGTCTTCCTGTGTTTGAGGCTGGCCCAGAACTTGCTGTGTGGCCCAGGTTGACATGAAACTGTCGGTCCTCCTGTGTCTTCTTGGGTGCTAGGACTACAAATGCGTACTCCACACCCAGCTTGGGAACTATTTTCTTTTTAATTTGGAGGGTTTTTTCTTTGTTTGTTTGTTTTTATTTTGTTGTTGTTTAGACAAGATCCTATAATATAATACAGACAAAATTAGAACCCACTGTATAGGCCAGAATGGCCCAAAACTCACAACAATCCTCCTGCCTCAGACTCCTCTGGGCTGGAATTACAGATAGGCACCATCAAACATGACATAATAACTATTCTTGGCAGAAAAGTATACAGTTCTCTAAGTAATTTGGATTATTTGTAAATCATCTCAAACATTCTCCCCAAATATCTTCTACTAACCATAGTACATTTCTGTGACCACCCGTCACGATCAGATCCCTGGCAGAACCCACCCACTCTCTAGAATAGCCCAAGTGTGGCATAGAAAGGATTTCTGAAGTGAGTCTTTAAAATGCGTTCTCTTCCTGTATTCTCCAGCATGTGACACTGACCTTTTATGTATGTTAGTTCCCACAGAATGTTCTCCAGGCTCTCATTTTTGCCACGTTTGTTATTATTGTAAATTCAGTATAAGCGTAATCTTGAAATAACATAAAAGCTTATCCTTTGGGGAACTCAGGATTACCTTGCTTAGGACCCGACAGGTCCCTATTCCCAAATGTAACTGTTGCGTTCATAGGAAGAACACTCTTTCAGGTGTTGGCTACAGACAGGTGCACTGGAAAGACATGTATTCTTTAGTGCGCTCACGTGCAATCTGCACGGTTTTTATGCATACATTTTCTATCCCATATCAGCCTTTCCCTTTAAGTTTCTATTTAAAATACTTTCTCAATTCATAACTTTTGCAAAATTAAACTGAGAAGGCCTGTATATTTCCTGAGATTGAACCAGAAGCTCATCTCTTAAGTTCCCCCAGCAGTTACATCCTACTTAACACTATACTACAATTAGGAATTGCAACAGAGCCGGGCGTGGTGGCGCAAGCCTTTAATCCCAGCACTCGAGAGGCAGAGGCAGGCGGATTTCTGATTTCTAGGCCAGCCTGGTCTACAAAGTGAGTTCCAGGACAGCCAGGGCTACACAGAGAAACCCTGCCTCGAAAAACCAAATAAATAAATAAATAAATAAATAAATAGGAATTGCAACAGATCCTAATCACATCTCACTAGTTGTATGTACTCATATACATGGATAGCTCTGTAAGATTTTTTTTTCCCTAAGCATACATGGTTTGATGTGTTTTAGTTCCTGTTATTCAGAAAGCTAAGGCAGGAAGAGTCCTTGAGTATAGATGCTCCAATATAGCCTGCAGAGAGCAAGACTGTTCTAAAACAGAGTGAGTGAGTGAGTGAATGAATGAATGAATGAACGAACGAACGAGGAGTCAAGCCATGTGCTTGTGGATGTATATGTAGCATTGTACTGTGTCCCTGTCTTGGATCTTCACAGTGTTTATCCTTCAGTCTCATAGACAGCTGGTTTGTTCTCATTGCTCCCAAAGAGAATGCTGTCATGCCCCGTAACGAGCTGCTCACTGCCCACCAGGCTATGCACTGCAGTGAGCACCTGTACCGTATCACAAATGGGTTACTTGGGCAATTTGAGCCCTGAGCTCCAAAGATGGATTCTAGGGATTACTTGAGACACACAGTTTACCGTTGTGTAAGATATAACCCTAGGGGTTATAGATCTAGACATCTAAAATATCACCATGGTGATTTGGGTGTTGGTGCCCCGCCCCCATCCCCCAGCCACTGCTTCTCCAGCAGGAACTATTCCCTGAATGGGAGGTCGGACAAGTCCTCACTACACCGCCTGGGCGTCATCATAAAGCTCCTACAAAGCAGACTGGCTGGCATTGAAAGTTGGTGTCACTCTCTCCCAGTGATCTCAGTTCTTTGACAGACACTTTCATGATTGGGTTAGCCTTGCTCGTTCCTGAAAACAGTTCTCCATGCATCCTACTTACAACCATGAAAGCACAGCTTTGAGGTCAGAAAGACCTTCCAGTATCTATTATGCACAGTGTCTGGGATTGTTTTCTGCCTGAGCTTCCTTAGGGAGAGTGTTGTATTGGCTAACTATGCCAATGGGAATGTGGTAGCACCTTCGGTAGCATTACAGTAGAGCTTGTAACCGTGGATCTCTTGAAGCCAGCCTGCAGCAGTGTGTTCTGGTTAGCCTTTCCTTACCATTGTGGAAGGATGACACCATTCATGACTGCTTTCTTTTAATAGTCTATTTATGTTTTGTTGTTAAAAACACAGCATTGGTTGGATTTGCTAATGTATAGAATTACCAGCTAAAGATAGATTCCTATCATAAATTCAAAGAAATTAAATTTTCTTCTACAAGAGTTAAAAATCATGTAGCAAAACTACTTTTGCTATGCAAAGCTACTAAGCATTTTAAATGTATCCCATAACCCCGACTGTTGAATGCTGGTTCCCTCCTTGGGCCTTTGAGCCTGGCATGTGGAACAGGAAGCTCCTTGAGTGACAAATGTCCCTACATTATGACTTCATAACATAGACTGAAGCCAGGGGCTACAGATGTCCCTAAGCAATGGCCCTCCTGCCCCTTCTCTGCATAGACGCCTTTGCACTTGGCCGTGATCACCAAGCAGGAAGATGTGGTAGAGGACTTGCTGAGGGTTGGGGCTGACCTGAGCCTCCTGGACCGCTGGGGCAACTCTGTCCTGCACCTAGCTGCCAAAGAGGGACACGACAAAATCCTCAGCATCCTACTCAAGAACAGAAAAGCAGCGCTCCTTATCGACCACCCCAACGGGGAAGGTAAGGGTGGTCGCCTTGCTGGCTAACCTTCCCCGCTCGGCTGCAGCATAAGGGCTTGGCATTTGACAAATGCATCTGGCATGACTTTCACCATGAATGCTCTCCTTGGCCAACTGGAGTTCATCATGTCTTGTGGTTATTTCTGCTGCTTACCACAGCAAACGCCCTTAAAGATGGCTTGGGAGTATTACTTACTAAGTGGAAAAGCAAGCCTGAGCAAACATTAGTCTTTATAGAGCATCGTGTGTGTGTGTGTGTGTGTGTGTGTGTGTGTGTGTGTGTGTGTGTGTGTGTGTGTGTGTGTGTAGAACATTTACTTAGTAGCTCAGTGTCTCCCATGAGCACAGTGGGAGCTTGTGGCTTCTGAAAGTAGAACAGTGGACCGTCTGAGCCTTTGAAGCAAGCCCTGAACTGAAACGGGAAGTGCTGCGACCTGGTGGTGTCCCTCCTCCCCGCAGCACAGCTCTTTCTGCCTTTGCTCCGCCTTAGGTCTAAATGCCATCCACATAGCTGTGATGAGCAACAGCCTGCCATGTCTGCTGCTGCTGGTGGCTGCTGGGGCGGAAGTCAATGCTCAGGAGCAGAAGTCGGGGCGCACAGCGCTGCACCTGGCCGTGGAGTACGACAACATCTCACTGGCTGGCTGCCTGCTTCTAGAGGTAAAGGGTATACCTGCGATCTTGACCTAAATCCCCCAGGAGGTTTTAGGGAAGTCTTTTCAAAGAATGACACTAGGGCCAGCTCGCTGTCAGTATTCCGCTCTGCATCCCCAGCTCCAGCCCAGCTCTCTACCTGGGGACGACAGTGACAGCACCAGCCTAGTATAGTAATTGGGTGAATGATGTAACCTGAGGTGCAACGGAGATAGAGAGGTAGACAGTGGAGGACAGAGCCCCTGCTAACTCTTTCTTTGTGGGTGGATTTAGGGTGATGCCCACGTGGACAGTACCACCTATGATGGGACTACACCTCTGCATATAGCGGCTGGAAGAGGGTCCACCAGACTGGCAGCTCTTCTCAAAGCGGCAGGTAAGATGCTGTGATCACTGACACCAGCAAAGGAAACTGCCTGCGAGTGCAGTGCTGCCCTGGGAAAGTATGGGTAAAGGAAACCTGTACCACCGGCCACCCTGCGGCGGCAGTGAAGGCTCTGCTTGGCCTGGGGTTTACCTTGATGCACAAGTTAGTTCTCACTCTCTGGTTATCTACGTTGCCTTTGGGTTGTTCAGGTTGACTCGGTGCCTATAAAATCTTGAGCTGTGTCAGTTTCTGGTCATATTACAAGTCTCCCAGAAGGAAAAATATCTAAAGACTTCCTTTTACAAAAAAGGGTCTCTTAGAAGCTGGAGGCATGGGAAAAGCAAATGAGCCCTGTATTCATGTTATTGTACATGAGGCACTAAGACTTGCTGGCATCCACTGCCTTCCTAGGCTCCAGGCACCACGCTGGCATCTCACATTCAGTCTCCTTTACCACATTTACTCCTCAGTAACTCTCTGAGATAAGAACTGTTGTTATGAATCCCATCTTAGTACCAAGATGGCAGACTACAAAGATGATCAAGCCCCCGCTCCCAGTGTCCCGGAGAGCTGTGAGTCACACCACCACAACCCGACTGCAGACTTTTATCCTCCATGCTGTGTTTCTTTCTGCTCTGCCTGGGGTTCTAGTCCTCCCTGTAAAGCACCGGGAAACATTCCAGCTCATCTCCTGTCTCCGGCGCCTTGTGTGTTTAGCGTTAACACATGGTTGACGCGATTGGCCTTCCAGGCCTGCCCAGACATACCTGATTTACTGCAGAGGTTGATAAGAGGGGAGATTTGTGAACGACACATTCCTTACAGATTCAGGCAAAGAGGCTCTGGGTGTAATGTGTGTGAGTCATTTTGGAAGTCACTGACTATACTGAAAAAAAGGTTGTCTCTTAATCAGACACCTGAAATCTCAACACTCAGAAGGCTGAGGCAGGAGAATGGCCACAAGCTTAGGCTACCTTGGTCCACATAGTTCCAGGCCGAACAAAGATATAAAGTGAGATACTGTCTCAGCAATAAATATATAGATAGAAATGTAAACACTTTTACTTGAACTCACCATGAGAAGGTGGCAAATAGTAGCTTGTGTGATACAAAAAAAACCAGACAAAAGCCCAGGCCTGCCCTCCTCAGAGTCACAAAGGTCACTTCAGGGACATGTATAGCCCTCAGGTCTCCAGACCCATTTCCATGTCATGTTCCCGGCCATGTTTTGCTTACATTACAAAAGAGCAAGTGAGGCTGCAGAGAGTGGCAAGGCAACACAGTGTTGGCCCAAGTCAGGGGTACTGCTGGCAGACCTGAATCAAATTCTCCATTCCAAAAGGCTGTGCTGAGCCTGCCTGCCTGCCTGCCTGCCTGCCTGCCTGCCTGCCTGCCTGCCTGCCTGCCTGCCTGCCTGCCTGCCTGCCTGCCACCGTTGGGGAAACCCAGAGCAGAACACCCATAGGTGGAATAGCCAGGAAGGCATGACAGGGAACTCTCCTAACATTTGGGTTACTTTTTGTGTTCTCTTGCTGGGAGCTAAAGAACAGGCAAGATCCCCAAGATTTGTTAGCACGTTTTTTCCCCCATAACAACACATCCTGCCTAGCATAGCGTCCTTGTGGTGTTTATTTCTCTGTTGCTTAAGAACTAGGGCCCCAATAATACAGCACTCAAGGATAGACCTGACTGAGCAGATCTGCTCCACACAAGCAAGAGAAAGTGTGAGAAGTGTGTATTGGTAGATGTAAATGTGAAGGTTCAGGACTTTACCCCTGTGGGTGCATAGATTGCCACCTACCAGTCCTTAGGTTAAAATGTATCCTTTGTAGTTAAAAAAAAAAAAAAAAACCTGCAGTTACAAGTCCCAGGAGTATTGAAGTCTTTCATGTATTCACTTTACATCCTGATCACATCCTCCCCTCCTCCCAGTCCCCCTCCACATAGCTCCACCCCCACCCTTTCCTTTCTCTTTACAGTATCCTTGGGTACCTACTTTTCCATAGAAGTAAAACTTTTTTAAAAAATTGTTTTAAATTTCACTAGAAATGAAAAGTTATCCTGTAATTGCCTTAATGAGCTAGAGGTAAACTAGCTCATTAACTAGAAATGGGAATCCTGTAATCAATTGGAGGCTGACAGGCTTTCCGTTTTACACAACACTGTATTTCCCCAACACCATAGGAGCAGACCCTCTGGTGGAGAACTTTGAGCCTCTCTATGACCTGGACGACTCTTGGGAGAAGGCTGGAGAAGATGAGGGAGTGGTGCCAGGTACCACACCCCTGGACATGGCTGCCAACTGGCAGGTGAGCCCTGGCCAGCCCATCTCAGGGGTATTTGCGGGGGGGGGGGGGGGGAGCCAGTGGCTCAGGAATATAAAACAGACGGTCTTCCTGGCACTCTCTTCCCTAAAGAACATGCCTTTGTTTTTATGAGGTCTTCTTACCAAGAGGGTCTTAATCTTGAAAGATGGTCTTCATCCATGAAAGATGAAGGTCAGTTGAGCCAGAGTATAAAGCTGTTTGCGTAATTGGATAGAGTTTAAATGTGAGAGGATAGAAAAGCACAAACACACAGAGGAGTTACCCTGTCAGCACGCAACCAGAATTCTCGCCATCTCTGTCAGAAGCTAGCTTGCCCAGAGCTTAGCTAAGAGGTTCCTGAACATAAAAATAAACTAGAAATTCTCTTGTGGATTTCCATAAACATATTAAAAACCTTCCTTAAAACACAATAGGGCTTACACTTAAAGAAGAAAACATTAGGTGTTTGGGCCAAAAGAAAAGAGCCAGAGGGCAGTGTAGGCAATGTGTGGGTCCAAGACAGTCGGGTTTGTAGGAATCTGGACTCTCTGTGCACTTCTGGGAGGCTGTTCGCTGGGCTGGGTGTCCCTACAGGGAACACAGAAGACGGACCCCTGACATTCCCAACCTGTGTACCATCAGCAAATTCACCTCAGAGAACACCAGGATTTTAAAAAAATCATTTCTGTGAATATTTTCTCACGTTTTTCTTTCCGACAGGTATTTGACATACTAAATGGGAAACCGTATGAGCCCGTGTTCACATCTGATGACATACTACCACAAGGTGAGGTGTGGCAGAACAGATTCTCTCAGCCAGTGTTGCCCCAGGCTGTGGTTTACAGGAGGACAGGAGAGGCCGGCCTGGGCAAGGGTGTACTGCAAACGGTCTAGTTCTTATTTCAGAATCTGAGATCCCTGGGGGAGTGGCCCTGAGCTTATAGAAGCACCCGGCCGCTGCTGCTGAACAGGGCCTCTGGACCTGGCAGAAGCTTGAGGGTCTCCGTCAGAAGTTGGACAATGACATGTCCTCTCAGATTGATTATCCCTGGAAGGTTAAATCAGTCATGTTTCTTCCTTAGGGGACATGAAGCAGCTGACAGAAGACACGAGGCTGCAACTCTGCAAACTGCTGGAAATTCCTGATCCAGACAAAAACTGGGCCACTCTGGCACAGAAGTTGGGTCTGGGGATATTGAACAATGCCTTCCGGCTGAGTCCTGCGCCTTCTAAAACTCTCATGGACAACTATGAGGTAACGCGCCACCGTACCATTTAGAGTTGTCTGCGTAACTACTGGTAGTTGACCGTGTCAGCACCACTGAGCAGCACAGCCCACTACCTTACATAGTAACGTTGTGGAAGGAAACCAGTCATTGCCCGGAGGGTGAAGGGACCCAAGCCAGGATGGCACCTTTTTCCTGAGAAGGCTGGTCCCTGTTTCCAAATTCTCAGAGCCTTCCTGTGAAAAATACTACTGCCCACAGGATGGGGATCCCTCCAAGCTGTGATCAGTGTGTACATCCCTGTTGCCAAGAGAGGGCCCCCAGGGCCATGGCTTCATTGTTCTGTCGGGTGACTCGTGTTAGAGCAATTCCAAACTAAAATGTAGATGAACATGGGTGAGATACTCCGAATGAGGCTGTTATTGCTAGCCACTGTCTTCCCTGGATTTCTGTGCATAGACATCACTGTAGGCAGTCTCCTGTCTCCGTGAACTCACAGGCTTCTCTCCCTTCCTTCTCCTCTTTTTTCTTTATCTCTCCCCCCACCCTTCTCCCTCATCTTCTCCATCTCCTTCATCTTCTCCATCTCCCTTATTCTCTCCTTCTCCACCTTTCCTGTGATTTTTCTGAATGGATTTGATCCAAGATGGGAACTAGAACCTAAACACTGTGTGTTTCTTCAGGTACTCCTTCCCTGCCCTCTCCAACCGCCACTCCCCCAACCCACCCCCACCCCGGCTCTCTGGAGCAGACACAGAGAAGGGCCGCTAACAGCCTGCAAATAGGCTGGAACACACGAACATGCTCTCCCTTTTCCTACCAGGTCTCTGGGGGTACCATCAAAGAGCTGATGGAGGCCCTGCAACAGATGGGCTACACAGAGGCCATTGAAGTGATCCAGGCAGCCTTCCGAACCCCGGCAACCACAGCCTCCAGCCCCGTGACCACTGCTCAGGGCCACTGTCTGCCTCTCTCATCTCCCTCCGCGAGGCAGCACATAGGTAAAGAGGCTGAGAGATTTCCTTTTCCTCTCCGGCAAGGTCTTCGTGCTCTGTGACGTGGCACTACACTCCCTTTCCCTAGACTTTTTCCGGACATGTGTCCCTCTATGGCATGCCACCCTCTCCCTCCCCCACAGTGCTCCTGTACACAGGAACGGGCAGTTCCCACAGACACTCACATTGGCATATGGGTCACTTAGAATCCTAGTAGATACTGGACATGGGGAGAGGTGGTTAAAGAAACACTACTTCTCATATTTGTTAAATGTGGGGAAAGATTCTAAGAAAGGCGCACAGCCCTGGGGTCACAGGACAAGAAGTAGGACCCAGAAAATATGCATACTGTATGACCCTTGCTTCCATGCCACCACCCTCAGGTCCTCCACCTCCTCCCTCCCTCGGCATTCCCCTTCCTTCAGCTCCCACCCTGCTCATGGTCATGCCTTTGTCTTCCCACATTAACGTCCACCTGTCACCCCCAACACATATGTTTATATGAATGGATCTCGGTACAAACTTGAATTGTGTCATTGTTCTCTGCCCATGCTTTCTCTAACCTCTGCACCCTTTCTTTTTGTTCATCTTCTATCCTAGCCACAAACTCCACTGAGACCAGGAACAACTAGCAGTCTCCCATCTTTGTATCATGCCAACCCCTGGGTGGGAGGCTTTCTGTCTGGGCTCAGTAGGTTATGTCTGTCCTCCACCGAGGGCAGTCGTCCCCTGGGAGCCTGCCTGTCACGTTCAGCAGGTCCTGGACACCTGATTCTTGCCTCTTTGTCCTGTACTGTTGTTCCTTCCCCACCTGCTGTGGAGAACCTATTGATAGGATATAACTTCTCATCTTTAAACACAGCCCGGACTGGCCACAGGCTGCTTAGCTTCATTCTGATTAACGTTACTTCTCAGTTAACCGGCACAGCCATTCTGCAGGGCTTCGCCCATTGATAGCGCTTTGGTTAGCCTACGTTTTCACGTTTATATGATACATGCTGTTATTTTTGTACACATTTCTCATATGGGGGATCTACAGGTAAACACAGCCTCCGAGTTCAGTAGAAAGTGTCATTATTAAGAGCATTATATCCAATAAACAATAAACAGATTTTTTTTTAAAAATAAATTTAGAGAAAAAAATTTTTAAAAGAAAGAAATTTCGAGAAAAACAAGCCATCACTTCCTTGTTACACCCTTTAGCTGAGTTCAAGCTTCTCAGAAGAATATGATAACCGCTGCCCAGCTCACTACCTCTGTCCACCATCTGCTTCTGTCCCCTCCTCTCCTAGGCTGTCCTCCACGTTGCCCGATTCACACTCATCCTGTCACAGCTGATAGCCCTCACTCACCAGTGTCCTCTCGGGGTCTTGCCACCCACACCCACCCTGCTGCCTCCTCCTCACTCCTGTGCATAGGCAAACCCAGTCCTAAGCTTCCTCCTCTGCAGAGACGTTTCTTATATGATGTTTGTATATCTGTACATGTAGGAGGCCTGTGTGTACATGTTCATGTATGTATGCACTGGGGTCCTTACGGCATTTTTATACGTACTTAGTTCTGGTTTATTCTCACGATTCCCTCATCTCCCATCCCCCCATCCCTGGACCCTCTACCCCCTCCCTCTTCCCTCTGCCCCCTAACCCCCCACTCGCTCCCTTCCCATTTAAACATGTGTTCTGTTACCTTCCCTACCCTTTATATCCCTTTAAAGCCTGTTTTCCGCCCCCTGGAGGCCCTTTCTAGTTTTCTGGCCTCTGTTCACACTAACTCCCACATGAATACACATACATGACTGTTGGAAGCTAGGATCCATGCGTGAGAGAGAACAAACAGTATTTATGTCTCTGGGCTGCCTTGATTAGTATTCTCCAGTTCCATCCATTTCCCTGCAAGTTTCATCTCTCTTTATGGCCGAATAAACTTTATCGTCTGCACACAACTCTTGACTCTTGCACAAACTCATGTTGGCCATGACTGTCAAAAGTATAGCCAGATTGTGACAAAATCTAAGCGTGGCCATGAGTACTTTCTAGCACTCAGTGCCTCATGCTCAACCCTGAAAGGGCATCTCTTCGTGGCAGATACTGAGTTCAGCCCATCCTCATTGCTTGCCTGAACTCCAACCTTGGCTCCTAGTCAGCCTCTTTGACTCCTTGCTTGTCATTCCATCAGTTCTCTGCACCACGGTGATGTGACATGATGGGCTCCAATCACAATTAAAAACTAAATACTTATAAGCTAGGAACACAGCAAGTGTGAGAACCTAACTTTGTCCCCTCCTCTATCTTTGGGAAAGCCCAGTAGGGTGACAAATACGTGCAGTCCCAGTAGGCCACTAGTGGAAGAAAAGTCACCGAGAGGGGTGGATCCATGGGACTCTCTGGCGAGTCTCTAAAAACAAGATAGAGAAGGAACAAGGAAGTCACACAATGTCAACCTCCCCACACCCCACTCATGCACATGAGCACACATCCCACAAACACAAAGTAAATACTTAAATACTGTATTAGATTTCCATCATTGTGACCAACTTATAAGGAGAAGAGATTTGGTTGGGCACACAGTTTTTATAGGGTCCATGGTCCACTGCCTTCAGGGTATAGCAAAACCCTTCATCACAGAGGAAGCACATGGTAGAGGAATGCCACTCATTCAAGGTGTTTGGAAATACACAAAGATGGTGAGGAGCCAGAGTACGGATCTCTTTCAAAGCCACGCCCTCAATGACCTAACTTCCTTCTTTGAGGCCCCATATTCAAAGAGTTGTATCACCTCCAAATAATGTCACAAGCTGGAAACCAAGCCTTTACTTAGCACATAGCCTTTGTAGGACATTTTAAGATCCAAACCATAATAAACAGTAAGCCTTTCAAATGCTGCCCAGTCCCTGTTACATGACAGACAGTTGACTGGATGAGTTAACGCCAGGACACCGCTCTGGCATGGTCATTGAGTCTCAGTGTTTTGACGTTAAGATTCAGTGATGAGAGTCAAGCATTTGCTTAGTAAGTGTTAGGTTTCTGCTTCTTTAGTCACTCTATACAGAAATAATCTGCTCTGGTCAGGTTCCCGGGATGCTTTTCAGGCGACAGAATTTAACTTAAGCTTTTGGTATGGACACATTTAAAAATTTTTTAAAAAGCCTCATTTTCTTGCAGCAAAAGAAATTTTTTGTAGGCAGTGTGTATTATTTAAAAGCTCATACGGCCCAGAGAGAGGTGTCATTTTTAGTTCCTGCTTCTGTTATGAATTTATTTTGCCTTGTATTCAGCAGTTTGCCCAGCTGTTTAAAAAAAAAAAGTAAAATGATAGAGCAGTTAGAAAAATGTGCCTCATTTTAAAAAGGAAAACATGTTTATTCTGAACCAAGAGAATTCAGAACAGATTCTGATCCACAAAGGATGTACTTGCGGCCAGCTCTGATGTACCCTGCAGCAGTCTCTAATGTCATTTGATAACTCCTGCCGTTCACACAGCCAAGCAGCACGGGTGGCATGATGGGGATGTGGGATGCAGTGCTGAGCAGAAGCTAGCAAGCCCGGCCCTCCACACCAGAGTCCACACAGAGCCTGGGAGGAAGCCCACTGCTGTGAACAGTCCTCTAGGGAGCTGTGACAGAGCTCTCTGGGTTCATGTCAGCCCCCAGCTCCCATCCATCATGGAAGGAAGACAGGGCAGGGACCCAAAGACTTTGAATCTGAAACTGCTAAGCACCCAGGCTTGCTGCCCCAGGGGCTCATGGTCAGCTAGCTTTCTTACACAGCCCAGGACTGTCTCTCAATGAGTGGTGCTGTCTACAGTGGAGAGGTCCTCCTACCATCAGTTAACTGTCAGGACACGCCCTCAGACCATTCTCATCTGGCTGGGCCCTCCCTCATCTGCACCTCCCTCCTCAGGTGATTCTAGACATGTGAAGTTGATAGTTGAAGGTGACAGGGACAGCCGGCAGAACAAAGCCCTTGCTGTGGCCTAGCTCAGCCCCTCATGAGTCTATGCTTTCTCCACAGATGAACTCCGGGATTGTGACAGCGTCTGTGACAGTGGTGTGGAGACATCCTTCCGCAAACTCAGCTTTACAGAGTCACTCACTGGAGACAGCCCACTGCTATCTCTGAACAAAATGCCCCACAGTTATGGGCAGGAAGGACCTATTGAAGGCAAAATTTAGCCTGCTGGCCGTTCCCCACACTGTGTAAACCAAAGCCCTGACATCCATTGCATCATCCCAAAGGAGGAAGGCAAAGCGAATCCAAAGGTGCTGGAGGATCGCCGGCCCGCAGGGTCACTCGATTTCATTCAAGGCCTTCCGAATTTGGCTTCCTTTCTTGGTTCTGAAATGAAATTTAGTTGTCTCATACAGACGGTGTCTAGCAATCACAGCGCTCCGCTGCACTCTGTGTGGCTCAGGTGTGGTGTCTTGAGCTTTCTCAGCTGCTACTGGATTACATTTGCTTTGTGTTGTTACTGCTGTCCCTCTGCTGGGCTCCTGCTGTCAGTGAAAGGTGTCGCTGTCCCCACCTGGTGTTCTTTCTAGCCATCTACTGTAAATTGTGCATTCAAATTAAGATTAAGGAAAAACATATTTTTAAATGAGTACCTTGATGCGCAATAAAAAAAAAGAGAGAGAGACATTGCTTTTCTAATGTGGTTTATCTGTGATTAAAAAGAAAAAAAAAAAACCACATGAACTTACAATATTTAAAACATGCTACAATCAGTGCTGGAAATAGTATTTTCCCCATTTTCTGCATTTTACTATTGTAAATATGTTTTCTAAATCAAATACTTTAAAAGAAGAAATGTTGAATTTATAAATGCTATTTTTTATTTTACTTTTATAATAAAAGTACAAGCACATTGTTGACCTAATCTTGTCTGATCTCTGCTAATGCTTTCTCAGAGGAGTCCCAGTGACTGTGGGGACAGCCCACAGACCGTTTGTCACATCCACATTCTCCTTTAGACACATTTTTTTGAAGCTAGAAATGTTCAAAAAGACAACTATGGAAATAAAAGTGTTGTAACCCAAGACTGAGGTTGAGGTTGACACGTTCTGACCCAGGCAGTGTCATCTGGAAGCCTGGCGTCGACATCCCAATCTCTACCCAGTTCCTCTCCAGCACATACTCCAGCGAATGCTGTCTGTGTCTGTGATGGATGGCAGACTGGAGCTTCAGCACGTCGTCTTCTGGTTATGATATGGCCGTTGTGTTCATGGCTGACTACACAAAACCTGTACAAAATGTGGTCCTCCATCATGTATAGGGAGGGACTGATGAAACATACACACACACACACGCACACACACACACACAGACCCCACAGCAACTGGCTGTTAATAGTTGCTAGGGAAATGGGAGTCCTTTTTTCAGATGGTATAGCCCATACTCCAGTAACTATTCCCTACCCATGTTCATGCAGGCAGCCCTAATATTAACTCACTCATACACACAAGCTCAGAGGCATGAAAGCAGGAGGTGGAAACAAGAAGGCAGTGGGGTTCGTGGATATGATCTCAGTACATCCTATACATGTTTAAGATCATTAGAAAATATACATTTTAATTAAAAACTAAATTTCAACATACGTAAAAGACGTCCAGTATGGAGTTTAGTGAGTCTGCACGGTTAAAAGTAGAAAGACAGAAGATTAATGGCTTTAAAGAGATCTTAGTTTGGACTCTGGTGTGTAACCAAGGTCATTTAGTGTGCAGTGTAAAGATCAAATCCAAGACCTTCTGGTGAAGTGGCTTGGCAGTTAAGAGCACTGATCTTCCAGAGGACCAGTCAGGAGGTTTAACTCCTAGAACCCCTCACAGCTCACAACCACCTGTAACTCCAGTCCCAGGGAATGCCATGCCCTGGTCTGACTTCTGTGGGCACCAGGCATATAAATGGTACACAGATATACATGCAGGCAAAACATCCATACATACAGAAACAAAAACCAAAAACGTAAGGCCTTGTCATGCCACACAAGTGATCCACTACTGATCCCATGGAAGGGCCTGGAAACCCACCAGCCTTTGGGGACTGCCTTCACTACAAAGTGCTACCTCCCCCATTCCCATGGAGGTCATATGAATGCCTTTCCCATCTCTGGGACCTTCAGATCCCTGGGAGACAGGCTAAAGTGGCCTGAGCTACCTCCCTCACACAGCTCAAGGTAACCCAAATAAATATCTTGTATGTCAGTGTCCATATGACAAAATATCCCAAACTTACAATGAAGAAATCTGAGGCTCAGAGAGCTCAACTCAGTTGTGGCTAACATGCTTCTGAGTTTATATCCAGAGAGTTAGCTCCTGGGCTCATGAGTTAGGGAATGATTTTATTGGGACAAAAAAGATGACAATGACTGAGTCCATTAGTAGGGATTTGGTATAAGATTAAGTAAAATATCATTAATGAAGAAATGATTAATTATTTAAATATATAATATAAGCTATTTAGTAATACTTAAATTATTTAATAAATATTCTAAGTGCTTAATCATCAATTAACATGAATCCCTTTCTACCAAATTTTCCATATGTATGAAAATCTAAACCACACAAATTTTAGATATACCACCAATCTTAGACAATCAGTCTTGACATTGAGAAGGCCCTTCTAAGCGAGACTTCATTCTGTGATGTAAAAACAGAACGGATTCTACATCTTAGAATGCATCACAAATGAACAGAAACTGGTTTAAAAAAAAAAATTCTGTTTTCTATTACAGTACCCTCTCTCCACCCTCACACACAACAGAATAACTCAGTTATTCTGAGTTGGAAACTATAAGACAAAACAATCCTGCTTTAGTGTCCCTTAATACTTCCTGGGACAACCATGCCACCATGCCCCAGCCAGGACTTTCTGTGGCTGTTAGTTGTGCATCTTAAAACATGACGCTGATGCTCTTCCCACTGAGAGACACCTTCGTTTCCTGGGTTTAGGCTCCTGCGTCTAGATCACCTGTGGCAGGGCAGGAACGATGCAGAGTGACTTCCAAAATAAGGTCCCAATTTCTGCCAGCCTTCCTGGGACTACCTTCTCCCAGAACTCAGTCGCCATGTTCAGAGGGTACCAAGCAGCCATGAAGAGAAGGCGTTCAGACAACAGCCTTAACCAAGGTCCTAACCAAAGCTCGCCAGGCCGACGGCTGCCAGGTGACCCTGCTTAGCCTTTAGGCTGTCTCAGCAGATGTGATCATGATAGACACAGGCTATTTTGCTGTTCTCCTCAAATGACAGATTTGAAAGCAAATTAAATACTAGTGGGGGTTTTAAGCCCTGGGTGTAGAGTTATACCACCATTCCCCAGGCATCTGATGAGACAGCTCGCCTTCCGTACGTCCAGCACAAAAGATACTGACTGGAGGGACGCCAACGAGACAGCCTGTACCAATATGGAAAATAGCATTTCTCTTCTTTAATAAACAATCCTGGCTCTCTTTTGTTCCAGAAACTTCTCCTTCTTACCAGGTCTCTATGCTAATCCACATAAAGGCAGCCAGAGCTGCCTGCCTCTCAAAGGAAGAAGAATCCACCTTCACGCCAGCAGATGGAGATAAACACCAGAGGGAGGCAGTGCAGACGTTTGGGTGGGGGTGGGGGGGAGCTACAATGGGCCTGAAAGAATCTTGCCCTGAAAGCTTTCCTCACAGCAGGCCACCACTCAAAAATAGCTTCCTCAGAACTTCAGTCAGCTTTAGAGGTTTCTGTACTCTGCAGGCATAACCCAGACCCGTTCAGGATCTGCAGGCCTTTCTTCTTGGGGGAAAGGAATCCCTGCTGTTGTTCATTTACCCACCTGGGTCCCCTGGGGCAGCTCTCTGCGACACAGCAGACACAGCAGTACAGAGTACAGGCCCCAAAGCCTGTTAAGTCTTGACTAAGAAAGCAAAGGGGCAGAAGCCAGCCAAAATGAGCACCTTTCCACACCAGCCCCTCCCAGTTTCCAACACAGACACATAGCTCAGGTTTGGCCCATTGCCAGATTCAAACACAGGTCTGCCCCACTCCAAAGACTGTCTTTGAGGGTGCTTCAAAGTCTTTGGTGAAAAGCCAGCTTGTTTGTTTTATAAAAATATGTCAACCAGCAAAGATGGAGTCATAATGCAAAGTGGTCCCAGAATATCACTAAAAGGACATATTGCTTGGTAATGCCGGGCTTGTGGCACATGCCTGTAATCCCAGTGCTCTGGAGGCTGAGGCAGGAGGACCACCATATGTTTGAGGCCAACCTAGACTACATAGTGAGACCCTGTCTCCCAAGTAAAGGATGATGGTGATGATGATGATGATGTTGATGACGACAACGATGACAGTGATAATTTTGAAGTTCCCCTTCCTCTCCCAAAACAACAGTGTACAACTTAAATTACAGTACGACTCAAAGACTTGAATGAGAAGTGTCACAGCATGGGTGACTTTGTCCTACAGCACATACACACACACACACACACACACACACACACACACGTACATCTATCTCCCAACCACATGCAAATGTCCCTTATGCATTTCCAATACATTTCTTTCTGTGATTTGGGAACAACCATCTTACATATGTTTAATATGTATATTTGCTTGTTTAAAGCAAATATCTTTAAACAGGAGTGCTTCCACTTAAAAACTACTTCCCACTATTTATTTCCGTAACACTCTGTTTTGTTTTTCTGTTTTTTTCCTTTTTCGAGACAGGGTTTCTCTGTGTAGTCCTGGCTGTCCTGGAACTCACTCTGTAGACCAGGCTGGCCTCGAACTCAGAAATCCACCTGCCTCTG
>NC_034593.1:123195196-123196715 GCF_900095145.1 Mus pahari | reverse complement strand
GTCATCAGAACTATATTGAATGCAAAATAGTGTAGATGAAGGCTGATGTAATAGAACAGGATGTCGTCTTCATTCTGTCTGGTGTGGCATTGTACATAAAAGACTCAGTTGGGGGAAAGAGAGAGAGAAAGAGAGAGAGAGAGAGAGAGAGAGAGAGAGAGAGAGAGAGAGAGAGACTCTCAGTCATGCGTCTTTACAGCTCAGGCCTTGGCTTGGGTCTGTAACCTCTCACTTGGATGTGCCAGAAGGAACAGCTTGACAGTCAGGGGCATTGAAGGACATTACTCACAGCTGGCCAAACAGCTGGAAGACAGTACCCTTGAAACCATTTCCTCTAAGAATGCTAAAACCAGACAGAACCCCCACCCCAGACAGGGCAGGAGGGGCCTTGAGAGTGCATGCCGGTCTCTCTCTCACCCCTTCTCCTTCCAGACCCTTCTCTCTAGCTATGGAACTTGCAGGAGTTTCTCAACACTGCCTCGCTTAATTTCCCAGGATGTGACCCTTTATAAGCATGTAGCCCTCAAAAGCACACCCATGTGCCCAGCCATGGTGACACACACCTTTAATCCCAGACCTTGGGAGGCAGAGGTAGGTGGATCTCTGAGTTGCAGGCCAACCTGGTCTGCAGAGTGAGTTCTAGGACAGAGAAACCCTGTCTCAAACAGCAACAACAACAACAAAAACCCCACCAGGCTCCAGTCACATTAATGCACAACCCTACTTCCCAACATATCCAGAGAGGCCAAAAGGACCAGACAGGAACCTTACTATAGAACCTTACTGCAGCCTCCTGGAGAGGCCTTGCCACCCAAGCTAGTAATGACCCACCCTACTCTCTTCCTGGGGCACCACAGCCCAAGCACCTGTCCTTCAATCACTGAGCCACAGAAATACCACTCCCCCCCCATCTCCCCAACCCCCCCACCCCCCCACCCCATGTGTGAGGGCAGTGTGAGCTCACAAAGCATTTGTGTCAGCCACCCAGATCTATGCAAAAACAGTTCTACACTTCTTCCTATCCTAGTTTTGATTCCTTGAAGGTCAGAGTCGCCATTTGGCCCTGCCTTCCCCACCATCCAGCCAGAAGCCTATCGTGAGAGCCTGGGGAAGAGCATTTGCACACAGCGTGTGGGCCAGCCATAGGCACAGGGAACTCCTTAAAGCTGCAAAGAGGAGCAGACTGGAGGCTGAATGTCATCCCTTCCCACAGGCAGCAGCTGATGGCCATGTCGCTGCTTCTTTTGTTCCTGGGGCTTCTTTATATAAAAGTCATCTAACTTCTCCCCAATCTGTTCCAGAGGTTTGTGTCAAGTTTCCAGAGAGTCACAGTAAGTAAGTTTCAATTTGACATCACTCAGGGCCAGCAAGGTGACGCAGCCTGTCAGGGCGCCTGCTACAGGAACCTGGCAACCTGAGTCAGATCCCCAGGACCCAGAAAGGGGTAGAAGGTGAGAATCAGCCCTATAAAGTTTCCTGTGAACCACACACACACACACACACACACACACACACACAC
>NC_034593.1:123177279-123195116 GCF_900095145.1 Mus pahari | reverse complement strand
CACACACACACACACACACACTCACTTGGCTGCTACCTGTTTGCCAGGATAGCAGGACAGATAGAAGTGAAGTAAATTAATAGACAGAGCAGGAAGTAGCTCTGGTATTGGACCTTGTGACCCAGTTTCCATTCTGCCTGCCAGGAGCCTAAGACAGAAGCCAGAGCTCAGCTAAGAGACCTTCAGGCTCCTTCCTTCTTTCTCCTCTCCCTCCCTCTCCCCGTTTCCTTTCTCTACCACCCCCTGCCCCTTCCTTTCTTTCTCTCCTCTCCCTTCCTGTCCCATCCCTCCTCGCCCTTTCTCTTCCTGTCTCTCATTTCTCTTTCCTTTTCTCCCTCTCTTCTCTCTTCCTCACGTAACTTTCTCCCCCCCACCCCCACTGATTTTCTCTCTTTGTTTCTCTCCATCTTCCACTCATCATAGGCCCTCACTACTTCCTTTCCTTCCTGAAAACAGTTGCCCATGCCTGTAGTCAGGGTGCCATCAGCCAGCTCCCTCCAGCTCGCCCTCGCCCTCGCCCTCCCCTCTACTTACAGCTGCGGAAACCTCCCTCCCTCCAGAAGCTCGCTGAAAGCCAGCCTGGGCCCAGACACTGGCCAGCCACCTCCCCGCAGCCTCCTTTCCTGTGCACAGGGGATTGGTCTCCTCTGTGGGAAGATGGAGAGCCCTGTGCCACCACCAGCAGGGCCTGGCTCTTGCAGCTTTCGTTTTTCTTTTGATAAAACTGGACAAAGCCATACCCCCGGCACCCCCCAAAAAAGAGAGGGTGGATTTGAAATATATTCATCTTTCTGTTTCTTCACTTCAAGTCAGAGAGCCTGGGATCATCGCCCCCACCCCCAAACCCTGGAGGGGATGCTTTAAACAACTCTTTCATCTGAGCAAAAGACCCACTCCCCTAGCCTGATGGCTCCCACCATCTTTTGGGGAAACAAGAACCATAAAGCAGCATTAACCATGAGCTCATCCATGCCAGTGTTAAACAGCGACCCCACTCGATCTCACAGTGATGTTGTGAAACGCCTGTTATTATTGACCCTGTCTATAAGATAAGAAAATTAACACATGAGGAGTTAAATGAAGTGTGTGTAGGCATGGGGAGCCGGTGACCCAGCATCCTATGGTTGAGGGGAAGCCCAAGTGCCTACCCTCTATGTGTGGGACCCACTTGAAATGTTACCATTTTATCTAATATAAAGGTGATTTCAACTGATTATGAAATTACGTATGAGTGACTGCAAGCAAATTCAGGCTTTATGTTTTGTTGTTGTTGGTGGTGGTGGTGGTTTTGTTTTTTGGGGTTTTTTTTGTTTTGTTTTGTTTTGTTTTGTTTTGTTTTTTTGGTTTTTTGAGACAGGGTTTCTCTGTATAGCCCTGGCTGTCCTGGAACTCACTTTGTAGACCAGGCTGGCNTNGAACTCAGAAATCCGCCTGCCTCTGCCTCCCAAGTGCTGGGATTAAAGGCATGCGTCACCATGCCTGGCCCACTTTACGTTTTTCTATAGCACAAAGATTGGAAACAGATAAATCTGTTATTTTGCAGGAACTCTCACTTATTAAATGTTATTGGATCATTCAAATTTCTAGAGCACTCCTGGGCCTCATCTGCTAAGCAAATGGCCTCTGTGGCCTTTACCCACATTTTCTATACGTGCATCTTCAGGGCAGCCAGGCAGGGTAGGGTCGTGGGTGCGCACTGCTTCTTCTCCACTCTCCCTTGATCCCCGGTGACACTGTTTACAGCTACATCTGATGCCTGCCAAGATTCAGATTACCCACCTCCCCACACCTGCCCTCTAGCCTTCATACAGAGGTAGGAATCATAATAATAACATTAATTATAATTAACCATGATAACTAATCATAATGATTAATCATAATCACACACAGTTGCTGCATTTGTGCTATCATTATCTACCAGTCATCTCACTTCGTTCTCACAATTACATGAGGAGGGTTAAATCACAGAGACAGAGACAGACATGGTCGGCTCAGTGGGTAAAGCACCAGTGCTTTAGACTTCCATCACCCTCATAAAAGCATGGTGCCACATGCCTTTACCCTCAGAGCGGGGAGAGCAGAGGCAGGCAGATTTCAGAGCTCGCTGGCCTCACTACAGCTAGCCTTCCTCCATCAGTGAGCTCCGGGTTCAGAAAGAGATGCTGTCTTAGAAAAATAAGGTGGAGACGTGGAGAGCTTTGGGGACTGCTCCTAGGAATTTGGCAGGAATTTGACATTGGGTTAGGACAAGGACGTAGGTCCAAGATGAATACAGCTAAGGAATGTGTTCTTTGTATCTCGATGGGCCTTCTTAAGACCCTGAATACTATAATCTCGGGACCTTCGTATATGCCTTGTTTGTTCCTTATGTTGTGCTTTATAAAAATAGAGAAGGAATATGCTTGGTGGAGGTATAGTCAGGTGTGGGGGATGCTGAGGCGCCCCTTCCCCCTGAGGAACCAGCCACGTGATGGGATAGAATAGAACAGAGTTTATTCAGGGCATGGGGAGGGAAGTTAAGAGGGTAGTAGAGGAGAGAAAGGAAGAGAGAGAGGGTAGCCGTGGAGAGGCCGGCCATGAGCACGTGGTGGGGGGAGGGGAATGGGGAGAAGTGGGGGAAGGGGCAAGAGAACAGAGTGAGAGCAAGAAGGAGCCCCTTTTATAGAGGGTCAGGTAACTGTGGGGTGGAGCTTAGACAAAAATGCTAACATCTTAACTACTCTGTTTGTGCCTTGTTTGTTCTTTGACGACTTTGTCTTTGATCTAAGAACTGACCCTGATTCTTTGTATGAACCTAGAATACTTTCAAAGCAGAGTGGAAAAAATACGCCTGATTCAGCTTCAGCACTGGCTGGAGTCACGTTGCTGTTATGAGTCATGAGTTCTATCGCGTCGTCTTATCTCTTTTCAATGCTCACTCCCTCCCTAGAGACCCTGAGCTGGCTTGGTCATGGAGAAAGATCAAGAAAGACATCCACCTTTGACCTTCACATACGTGGATGCTAACACACATACACATCTACCACACACACAAATAGAAAATAGAGAAATTATGGCACAGAAAGACTCACGAAACCTGCTAGTGTTGGCCCGGTACTCAAACACAAGTATGAAGTATGTCTGACGTTAGAGCTCATTCCTTTAATGGTGTCAATTTGGATGACTGTGGTTGTCGAGTCAGAAGACCTGACTGCAAGTGGATTAAACAAAGGAGACCTTTCTGGTTGTACTCTAAGAAGACCTGAGATGGAGGGTGGAGGGTTAATTTAGCAGCTTCTACACCATCACTGTGCCTGTCAGCACTGTTTCATCAACCCTCTTAAGTGTCAAGTCCTCAAATGGATGCTTCTCAGCCACACCCAGTAGCAGGATTCACTTCCAGTATCTCTCTTTAAAAAGAATCTTTTATGTGTACGAATGTTGCCTGCCTGTATGAATGTGCAGCCCTGCATGCCTGGTGCCCAAGGTCAGAAGAGGGTGTCTGATACTTGGCAGTTAGAGTACAGATGAGTATGAGCCACTGTGGGTGCTGCAAATCAAAAACCAGATCTTCTGGAAGAACAGCAAGACCTCTCAACAAACCAAGCCCTTCGGTGTAGGGCAATCTGCTATGTACAGACAGCCTGGTCTCCAGTCGAGCTGAGGTCCTGACTCCTGGTGAAACGTGGTGGTGGTAATTCCCACCTACATGGGATGGGAGGCATTCCCTCATGTCTCCTGAACCCCTGGCTCCTGTCGAAGTTATTGCCCCCACAGCCCCCACAGGAGAGGCTCATGGCTAGCAGTCATGTAAACAATGTCCCAAGCTTCTGACCTTCAGGCTAGACGCCTCTTAGTTACCTAGCAACAACAAGATAACAAGCCCACTATAAGAGAGGCTGCTTGGCTTCACCTCCATCTCTCCCTCTTACTCTCTAAGATCTCTCTCTCTCTCTCTCTCTCTCTCTCTCTCTCTCTCAACTTTTCTACAATAAAGCTCTAAAACCATAGACTATCTCTGTTCATCAAGGCCCAGACTAAGGACTCTCACCTGTATGGTAACCTTTCTCCCTCTGCCCTCTTCCCATATCTCCGGAGTGTCGCTCCGGACCTCTATTCTGTTTTCAGCTCCTCTGCTGTATCCAGCGTGGGATGCCAGAGACTGAGAACCTGGTACTAGGGGCTGCCCCTTGTTAACCCCCCGCCGTGTGAGGCCAGTGGCTTCACACAGCCAGATGCCCACCTGGGGCCATGTGGAAAGCATCCAGCAGTCTTCCAGTGTCCACCTGCCCAGAGCACAGGAACTCTGGCCGGACTCGGGCTCTCTCCCTCCCCACTCTTCCCCTATACCCACAGCTCAGCACTCCGGTATCTCTTACCAGACAGGAAAACTCCTATCAAGATAGCAACAAATGTCACATGCTTCACCGTATAGCATCTCCCTGACAAAGAGGAATATGTTTGATATAACAAGTATGATTCACTCCCTGGAGGTCACAGCCTCCTCTCAGAGCAGACGCTCTGGCTGTTGGCCAGCCAGCCATTAATAGTTGCTCCAACCAGTGGGAATGTATGCAGTGTCTCTCAGGACCCAATAATAAATAAGGACAAAATAAGAAGAGGATGCTCTCAAGTGTGTTCAAGGCAAGAACACATGCAGCTTTCAAATAGAAATGTTCCCCTTCCTGAGAACTCTGGGTTGTGTGTGTGTGTGTGTGTGTGTGTGTGTGTGTGTGTGTGTGTGTGTGTGGTATCTCTTGGAATCCTGCTCAGTACACAGCATGAGACAGCACAAGGGAGCATGCTAAATCTTATTAAAGGGATAAGGAATCAAACTGCATTATTATTGCAAACTTCCCCTTTATGGTGACCCTTGTCTACAAACATGAGGAAGGATATTTATCAAAAAATGAGACAATGACACAATGTCCTTATTTCTGCAAAGCCTATTATTGTTTGGCTCCTGCTCAAGGGCTCAGAGATGTCTTGGCAGGTTAACCCTCTGCTCATATATCAGAGCCCAGCCTGGCTGGCCAGCTGATCTTGTATTCTTCGTTATGTATCAATTACAAGGAAACCCTTTAGAGACCCATTTGAAATGTTTTCATTTTATCATGTTTCCAAAAACATCTTTTTCTAAAATACTGGATAAGATGGCCTTACTGTAAGATTTCAGGTATGAGGTTCAAGGGGGACACTGAATAAGATTGTCCTTTTAGGTAAGAAGCTATTGGAATAATGATTAATGCTGTGGGCAGACGGGGCTTGGAGGAGGCTCAGGCGTACAAGGCAGTATGGGGAAGGGCGTGGATTCTTTTTACAGTTCTCAGAGAAAGCGGGGACAACTGGAAGCACCCTCATCCTTCACCCTTCACACAGGCTGCCTCTGATCCCTGGATGGCAGAAGCTGGGGAGGGAATTCCACAGAAGGACTGTGTGGCTCGGAGGATGTAGCATTAGAAGCAAGGGCTGAAGTGTACCCATTATATGAGCAGCAGGGTATGTCCCCACTGGCCACCTGTGGAGGTCTGTAAGGTCCTTGGGAAAAGGCACCTGGCGGCCATCATTCTCTGACCCCAGCCCCACCCACCTGGGATGTCCATTTACAGATTAGATTCTGACAGGCTTTCGTGAGTGTGCCTGCTCTCCCGGTAGCAGCAGGAATCTCCGGTAACTGGAAGGCTGGTGGCCGTAAGGGCTGACTTTGGATGGGAGCAACCTGAGCACTGTCTTGTGATTTGGAATTCTTTTTTCAAAGAGATTTCTTGTTTCCATTTCTATATTTTCTGGTTTGTGTGCACCATGTGCACACAAGTGCCACAGAACCTAGAAAGTCTTTGATGGCTCAAGGCACTCATAGATACATGCAAGCAAAACACTCACATAAAATAAAAATAAATGTCTTAAAAGTATCCTTTCTGCCTGATAGCTTTTTTTTTCCTCCCCATCCTGATAGAATTAGCCAAAGATCAGCCCAGGAATGATGTCAAAGGCTCTGAATTTCCCACATAAACAATGCTGGTCTGCTTTTCCTCAACTGAGAACACGCCTCACATGCTGAGGTAGCCCAGGGGAATAACTCTGTTTCAGATGTCTGGCACTTTGAGAAGTTAGCAAACATATCTTGGTCTCTCCAGTTCACCTTCATTCCTACAGAGAACGACATCATTCTGCTTATTTTCTGAGTGACTTCCCAGGTGTGACCATGTCTCACAACGAAAAGCCAAGGAAGGAAGGAAGAGAGAAATATAACTACAGTGGAGAGAGAGTTAGTTAACTACAGTGACTGAAAGGAGAGAGTTAACTGCCCTGTTCCCTGTTCGGGAATGGGAAGATGCACTTCTGTGAAGTGGGGCCTGCCACCCGATCTCTCTGGAACACACTTTGCAAGGTTGTCTCAGAGACCTGATCCTTGCCTACTGTTCCCACCAAGACTAAGGAAAGAACTCAGAAACCCAAACCCAAGAGTAAGCACATCAGACTCCATCTACTACAGTAAACCGGACAAAAACATCTGCAAAATGGCAGGAAGGCGCTCTGAAGAACAGCTGGCTACTGTTATTACCTAACAGTAAAATTGTGTTCCACCAAAGAAAACTAAAGTTACTACCTGAGACCCTGCAGTTAAAAAGCCTCAGAATGTGGGTTTCAATCATGACAACAGCCCTGTTGTCTCTGCAGCCACATCTTTGAGCTAAAATACTTCATTTATTCTGAAAACAAAACAAAACAAAACAAGAGGGGTTACTGAGCCCATCTTACCACAAGAATAGAGAATGCAGAAGTTAAGCCATTGTGTTCAGGTTGCAGTATTAATTTGGGCATAAACACAATGTAAACATTACAAGGTATGGCTAGCATTGAGACACAATGTTATCATCTGCAAAACTCACACTAAAGAACCATATAAAATGGCACCCAAAATAGCTACTTATTAACATTCTTTTGCCACTTCCACTAAGCCAATAAGTTTAAATGTAGCTCATCCCTTTGGATTGGAGAGTTCATTGGAATCAGCTTTTAAGTCTAAAACTCACATGAACATTCAGGACCAGGAGAGGTGAAAAGTTCTATTTATTCAGCAAGTTCCTTAAAAAAAAATCTCATAATTTTTAAATGTATGTGCATGTGCGTATATCCATGCATGCATGCTGTATGTGTGCAGATACCCACAGAGTCCAGAAGAGGGGACCAGAGTCCTTTGACCTGAACTTACAGGCTGTTCAAAGATGGGGGCTGAGAACCTACCTCGGGTCCTCTGAAAAAGCAGTCAGTGCTCTTAACTTTCAAGCTGCCTCTCTAGTCCCAGACTGGAGAGCTCCTATTTCCTCTGGTACTAATAACTACACACTTCTTCTTCAGTAGGTAGCATTTCGCGGTGCTAATACCACAGAATTTGGTTAAGTAGTTTTACAGTGCTGAACGGGGTACACACTTCCCACAGGGGGCAGATTGTGCATGGCTGCCAGTCTATCAACGTCAAAGGCCACTTTGCAGGCTTCTCAAGGGAACTCACCCGGGTAAAGAAGAGCAAAGTCCTCCCTTGCCCTCAGCACCTTGCAAGGTGTAGTCCTTGAGAGGCCTTACGCGCGTGTGAGAGTCTATGAGTGTGTAAAATGAGAAAGCTCGTGTGTATTTGTTGTGTGAAATATAAAAAAAGCAAACAAACACACGCTAATGCTGGCTTAGGCACCCGTCGGCGGCTTCAGTCTGGATTCAGCCCTGCAGACACACATGGAGACCACATTATTCCTTTTAGCCAGCACCTGTCTCACCCAGGCGGGCTCTGCCTTTCTGGAGCGCTGAGGTCGCTCTCTCCACTGGGCTCCCTAAGTTCCCAAGGCTGGCTGCTGCCACTTTTGCCCCGTGCTTCCAAATTCCTGCTGCTGGCTGGGGTGCACTCTTGCACACCATGCTCTGCCTCCATCACCTTCTGTAACCCCGTTGAGTCTCCGTGTGATGGAAAACATCACACAATCCCAGTTTAAAATCAACAGGTAACACAATGGCTGGGTGCAGAACCTAGCATCCTAATTTTATAAACTAATCAATGGTGTAAGTCTTCACTCGAATGGACAGCCTCCTGCTTCCTACATTGGGACTGCCTCCCTTGCTCCCACAGTCCAAAGGACCATTACTTGTCCTCTTTCTTCCCCAGACCCGGAAGTCCCACCTACTCGCCCAGTGATTGGTCCCTTGTGATTTTTATTCATTAGGGGAAAATTCCACCACAGGTACTGAAGAAAAGACTGAACAGCCAGTACTATTTATCTTCTTTACAGAGTTCCTCAGCCTCGAGATTCTCAGGGTTAAAAATAAAACCATTAGTTAATGAGTCTCGGTTTTAAATAAAATACTCATCACCAGTCCATTCCACTAAGTAATTAAGAATGCTTTCCAGTAATCTTCGGTTATAGTCTTCATTCCTCATTTGTCAAGCAGACATGGTGTTCATTGCAGCTTTGTATGCAATGAAATCTTTATTACATGGTTAAACAGAGTGAAAATAAACTTTCAAGTTGTCAATGCAATTTATATAACCTATGGGTTTTTTATACAATTTAAAATATATAGAAAAAGTATAAAAGTCGTACCAAAAAGCCCACACACCAGTGCCCAAAATAGCTACTTATTAACATTTTTTTGACACTTCCACACCAGAGCCAGTGAGTTTAAATGTAGCTCATAACTTTGGATTAGAGAGTTCATCAGAATCAGTGTTAAGCCTAAAGCTCACAAGAACACTCAGGACCAGGAGAAGTGAAAAATTCAACAGTATAGTCGGGGCCAACTTTGAATTTGTGGTCTTCCTGCCTCTGCCTCCAGAGTCCTGGGACTACAGGAAGTTACCAGCACAATCAACCTACACTGCTCTTTAAAGAAAGAGCGCTCTCTTGGTCTTTTCAGAAAAAGTTATTGTCAAACTATATGAAAAAAGGAATCCTACCTGAAGATAGTAATCAAATACAACATTCAGGCCCCTTTGCTGTCTACCAACAATCAATATGGCTGCCATCAAGCAATCTCTATTGCAGGATCTTAGTTCCCATTTCTTCTGGCAATCGTAGTCACATACTTCAACTTCGGGGGGTAGAATTCCTAGTGCTATGAAAGTCCTACATTACTTCAGAACCTCCACATTTGGTTCCACACATACAATCATGTCACAATCTGGTGGTCTCCCAAAAAGGTCATCGGGTGGTATGAGTCTACTGGCTGTGCTTTGGCTGTGGAACAAAAACCACCATCCTGAGAGATTCAAGAATCCCTGGGCATGACCTTGTCTAAGGACATCACCTGGATGAACAGTATTCATTGGGAAGTCATAGCGCCTCACGCAGCAGATACTTCTTTGGTTTTATCTCAGGCCGCCTTCTTCTCCAGCCATGCTTTAGAAAGGCTTCGTCCCCAGTGTCCACTGAAATACAAGCCATGTCCCTTCAGTAGGTATCTGTCAGGGAGGTGACGCTGAAGGCCTGCTGCAGCTCGCTCTTGCTGGTGGGCTTCCAAGGGTAGAACAGTACAGAGCGATTCTTCTCAATCATGAGGAAGCCATTATCACTAAATCTCCCTGGGATACTCCCTACGTCCAGCCAAACAAAGGGAGCAATGGCGGACGTTTCCAGATCAAAAACAAAAACATTGTCCATCTGAGAGATGTTGACCTGAAAAAAATGTAAAAAGGTAAGTGAAGTGAGGGACGAGAAAGTGCTACAGTTGACATCTGTCAGCTAGACATCTATGTAGGCCTAATAAAAACTGTATTTCCCAACACTTTGGGCTGAATCGCCAAAGTCATATATATTCTGTGCAGGTGTGACACTCGCCAGGCTCTGAAAAATGATTCAAGTCTGTGGAAAATTACCAATCGTCATCTCAAACCAAGGGAATGCATAAATGTCAATTTTTTTTTAAAGATTTATTTATTTATTATATGTAAGTACACTTTAGCTGACTTCAGACACTCCAGAAGAGGGCGCCAGATCTCCTTACGGATGGTTGTGAGCCACCATGTGGTTGCTGGGATTTGAACTCAGGACCTTTGGAAGAGCAGACGGGTGCTCTTACCTGCTGAGCCATCTCACCAGCCCATAAATGTCAATTATTAAGGAAAATATTTCTGAGAAGCTGAAAGCCCCAGAAAGGTACAGTTGGCATTTTGGTAGCTTTAAGTGACCATTTCAAAGGATTAGGACTGGGCCTAGCTTTAGAGCATAACTACAGAGCTCCTAAACCCAGGAATGAAGTGACACAGCATGATCCCAAATCATGGCATCTTCCTCTTCCAGTGAGGATCCCAATTCAGACACAAGCAAGCAGATCATATGGTTTACCCCACCCAGGCCAGGAGGCACCAGGGGAAGCCTTAGCTACTATTGCAAGGTCATGGCCAAAAGAGGCACCAGGGCCTGGCTTTCTCTGATGCCTACTTGGGAGAAAGAAGTCACATCCTGTGTGCCTTACAGCAGAACTGAGGTTTGACCCTAAGCTCTGGGTTCACAGAGCCAGACACAGTGAGTCCCCCTTAACCATAAGTGCTAATCAACATGATTAGAAGGATAAGTCCCATCGATATGCTAATGAAATAGAACCAGAAGCCCTTCTGCTCTCTGACTCCCAATTATCATGAGTAACCAAAGTCTAGCTAGAATAATAAACAAATAAATGAATTTTTAAAAAAACAAATTAAATCTTTGGGGGAAGGGTGTGCTTGTAGGCATGCATGCATGAGTGCGCGTGTCTGTGCATGCACAAATAACCATACAGAGACCACAGGTCAGGGGCAAGAAGCCTCTTAAGTTCCTTATTCAATTTATTTTTTGAGGCAGGGTTTCTGAGGCTAAAGCTCTCCATTTCAGTTAGACTGGCTGGCCAGCAAGGCCTAGGGCTCCTCCCCAGCTCTACCTCTCCAATGCTAGGATTACAGAAACAAGCTGCCACAACTGGCTTCTTACTTGGGTTTCTGGGGACCAAACTCGGGTGTCTGCCAGCCCTTTAGTGATTAAGCCCTCTCGCCAATGACGACAACAACAAGCCACTTTGATTTCAAAGTCACACGCTGATAGATCTTGAATATGGCCGTTATTTAGCCGATAGATCTTTGCTATCTGTGGCTGTCTGTCAGTCGTTCTGTCGCTGTGATAAAACACCAAGGTGACATCCAGAAGGGTTTGTTCGGGTTTAGACTTGCAGAGTGTTAAGATTCCATAATGGCAGAGAAGAGCCCTGGCAGCAAACGGGCTGCCTGGCAGCAGGAAGAGAACCTGAGGGTGCTTATCTCGAACCGCAAGCACAAAACAGGAAGGGCAAACAAGAAAGGGGGTGAGTTTTAAGTTCTCAAAGCCCTGCCTCCAAGATGGCTGAACTTCCCAAACCTCCCCAAACAGCATCTCCCACTGGGGACCAGACACAAACCTTTGGGGGACATTTTCGCATTAAGACAGCATAGGCTGTTTCTTGTTTTGCTGTTTAAAAAAGAAAAATAGAAATTGGCTTATGCACACAGCAACTTCCTTATCTCTCTGTTCTATCTCGGTGACCCAGAGAAGGTATGTTTTCAGTTGTTTTCATTTCTTTAAAAAAAAAAAAAAAAAAAAGGCCTTAAAAATATTATCCTTTCTTAAGCCAATTAAAAATCTCAATAAACAATGTAACAAGTTTAAATTTGGCTAAACAGAGAATGGAAGTTTCTAGAAAAATATTGTCCTTTTTTTACGTGGAGGTGGGGGAAGAATAGGAAAGGTTTTCAATCAACTAGACAGGCGCCGTGTTTACCAGATGCATTAATCTGAAAATAAAGAAACGTGTCCTGATTATCCTTGCCAATTATAAAGAGATTTGGTGATTAAGGGACTTTGAAGCAATGAATCAAAGACAGAGGAGAGTTAATGAACTACACTAGAGCCAAACTAGAGTGATTCAATCATTGTTCATCCTGGGCCATGGGACACTGGGCTTCCTGCCTAACCCTCTGTACACTGGTTATCTCACTTGCAAAACAAGATCACCGCCCATCCAGGATATCACAGAAGGCAGAGCTTATGCAATAGCACACTGAGAACAGAGCCCGGAGCCCAGCAGAGAGGCAATCTGTGCAGAGGTCGACGCCACCCTCACTCCACCTTTGTAGCCCTACCAGGGAAAGGTAACAGGACAGCACAGAGTGGCAGAAACTAATTACAAACAAACCCTGATGTAGAAATGACTTAGACTTAGCATCCAGTAGGAAGAGAAGAACCATCCCCAGGTCACAGGCTCACAGTACTAAGAAGTAAAGTACCAGGAAACAGCTCACTTGCCCAAGAGAAGGAACACCCCACAGGCCACTGGGAGCCCAGACAAGAGACACTTACAGTGATGTTGGCCTTGAGCAGCCCTTTGGCGTCCTTCAGGGAGGACAGGAAGTGGTAGTTTGTTGGGCTGAAGAGTTCTTTGTCAGTTGAAAGGTAAAAGGAGACCACACATGTCTCCCTTGTACATCCCTTGCATTTCTTCAGCAGCTCACACACTGGCTTCTGGAATAGAACCACCGCCTCTCCAGCCTTAATCACAATACTTGAATTCACAAGGGAGCACAAAGGCTTCGGGGAGCTCCAGTGATGGAGCCTCACCTGGAGAGGAAAGGATGACAAGGACCATTCTTTTTTGTTGTTTTGTTTTTTGGTTTTTGTTTTTCGAGACAGGGTTTCTCTGTGTAGTCCTGGCTGTCCTAGAACTCACTTTGTAGACCAGGCTGGCCTCGAACTCAGAAATCCGCCTGCCTCTGCCTCCTGAGTGCCTATGGCTTTGCTTGTCTATTTAGAGAGGAACATGGGCTGGACGGCAGTTACAGCAAAGGCTGTAACACCTGCCTTTGCACCCCAGCCCCTCGAAACTCTAGCCACGTCACTACTCAACTTCTATTACCCAGGATCCATTTCTCCATGTATAAAATGAGAACAACACTGAAGACCATACTGTCTGTCAGGAGAACTGAAAATGGCAAGAACCCAGCACAGGGCAGGTCTTCTATAGTTGGAAACTGTTTCTAGTGTTAGTAACATCATCTAAACTGGAGACATTCAACAGTTTCTAAGTCTTCCTTTGTATCTAAACTTACGACACAAGTTTATTTTTCTGTGTACCTGTTCTGGATGGTTTTACTGACTTCAACCTTACCTCGCCTCTTTAACCACTTCTGTGAAAGGTGGACTAGTCCCAGCTTCTCACAGTGATAATCTTACACTTACAGAGCGCATTGCTCTTTGCACCGTGCATGTAATTCTTTTATTCATTTTTCATAGATAATACTAAGGAAGACAGACTAGTACTATTTGACAGCTGAGGGAATTGAAACCCCAAGATGATAACAGCTTTGCTCGGGTTGTATAATACACGGCAGACATTAGCCTGAATTGCGTACATCTACACAGCCAAGCAGATGCTACAAATATTACAAGCGTCTTGAGGCGTATTAGCTTCTCCTTTGTTCCCAAAAGAATATCACCAAACTATTAAAGAAGTCATCTAAAAGTTGCCCTCAACTTTAGAGACGGGGGAAAAAAAAAAAATGTATCCAAGTAACTCACGGTGAGTTCCGTGTGGTAATCTTTGTGAAGATCTGAGACACCATAGATGTAAAAAACACCTTCATCTTCAAAACCCACTGGCAACAGTGGAGCGAAGAAACGCCGAGCGAAGTAATGCAACATTTTCCATTTCCCTCCATACTCTGCAAACAGCCAAGAGAGAGAGTCAGAGATGCCAGGAGCAGGCAGCCGGGGGCAGGGTCCACATGTGTGAGAGGGAGTTTGTGTTAGGGTGAACTCCGTGTTCTAAGGGCTCAATCATCAGTTCTGGAGCCGGTTTCATGCGAAGCTCACAACATCAGAAAGATAAAGGTAGGTAGGAACAACCTATTTTCCAAAGGAAGACTCCAGCCCTTCATCGAAACCTGCTAGGAACAGCACCTTGAGCCCAGACCTCACTCCAAGGCAGGACTTTCTCAGAGACAGCCTTGCTTCCGGAAGCTCGGCACAGCAGTGCACTTTCGATTGTTTTTATTTTGCTTTGTTTCATCTGAGATAAGATCCAGATTGGCCCTAATCCCTAGGCTTTCAAACGTCAATCTCTTCATGCTGGAACAACAAGAGTAAACCAGTATGCTGGTAACCAGTGTTCGTTTTTACCATACACACACACACATAAATGAGAGAGAGAGAGAGAGAGAGAGAGAGAGAGAGAGAGAGAGAGAGAGAGAAGATCATTAGCCGCATGAGTGGATGCTGTTGCAAATTTTCATTCATAAGAATTATCTAGACTCCATTCCCCTTTGCCCATGGCTACAAAATCTTCTAAGCAAAATAAAACAGGCATTACACAAAAATTTGTTTCATTAATCCCAGCACTCGGGAGGCAGAGGCAGGCGGATTTCTGAGTTCAAGGCCAGTCTGGTCTACAAAGTGAGTTCCAGGACAGCCAGGGCTATACAGAGAAACCTTGTCTCAGAAAAACAAAAACAACAACAAAAAAACAACAACAAAAATAATTTGTTTCAGAATCAGATTAGACATCCGAATCCATGGTAATTAATACCTTCTCAAATATAATCTGAAAGTGTTAGAACTCCGTAGAATCCCGTGCCTCGGTCAGATGTCTAGTAGGCTGAACCTCCTTTGGTTTCTTTGAATTGGTTATATTGGAATTGGTTATATTTGAATTGCTATTATAAAATACTAATGACCAAAAGTAACTTACAAAAGAAAGAATTTGTAGAGAGAGTCTACAGTGAGGAGAAGCCAAGGTATGGCAGCAGGAGCTCAGTGGTCACATTTTAGCCACACAGAGGAAGCAGATGGAACAAGCAGGAAGTGGGGCAAGGCTACACACCCGCAAAGCCCGGCTTCCTGAGACAGTTCCTCTACCAAGGCTACACCTCTAAAAGGTTCCATTACCTCCCCAGCTGGTACTACCAGTGGGGGACTAAGTGTTTAAATACATGAGCCTATGAGGTGCCCTTCTCATTCAAACCACCACATCTTATCATTCAACCTTTTCATTTTCTTCCTTTCTCAAAATCTGTCCGAGAATGAGATTCTCCCCGGTGAAGAACCACTTCTGGAAACCAAAAGAACAAGACAAAGAAAAAAGGGTGGGAAAAAAATAGCCCCTATGAATGTATGTATAATATAAACCTTAGTTCTGTTAAAACAGGGAGCAAGCTTTCTAGAAAATATCATTAGCTACTGTCTAGAGGAGGGGAGAAATGAAGTAAAGATTTAATTAACAAAACAGATAATTTTTTTCCAGCTGGATGATTTTTAGAAAAACATCCTGATTAACCTTTTTTTTTTTTTTGTCAATTATAAAGCAATTTGGTGACTAAGCCATTTTGAAGCAATAAATCAAAGACAGTGCAATGATTAATAGACTGTACTTGAAAAGGCAAAACTGGAGTCATTCAACCAGCCTCCAAAGCTCACTGAGCCTCGGGACCCTGAGCTTGCTGCCTGGCTTCTGTGGACATCACAGCGCTTCAGGGATGGTGTGCAGAAGGGAACCAAGGGTAGAGCCTGGAACACAGTGGCGCCCAGTTACCTCCACTGAGAGAGACAGAGACACAGAGGTGACCATACGGTGTAGGGTACAAGCTGTGAAGTTGAATGACAGATAAGACTCCAATTCTTTCTAGTTTTACAAAATTTCATGTCTGAAAAATCTCACTCCCCATGGTTCCTGTTTCTTAAAGCAGCGATTGGTGGGAGAAGTGTGGTACAGACGAGCCACTCCCGTTGGATTTTTACTGGGAAAGTTTTTCTGCTAGTGGGAGATGGCTCCTAGGGTAACTGACAGTCTCACGTATGACGTATGACGTGTGACGACCATTAGAGGGGATAGACTGCAAGCCAGCATCATCGCTCTTCCCCCTTATGGTGTCCCACGATTCCCTCTACCGAAGGTCAGAGACCTGTCATGACCCCTTAGTTTTTTCGAGATACGAACATAGATGAATTCGTTCTAAGTGCAATTCCATGCCAGTCATGTGACCCGTTGCTAGTTGAGCTGGTTCAGGTGCCAACCTTTCCTACTTGCAGTTCTGACTCTGCTACCTTCTCCAAAGCATAGTTGGGGCACATAATGAGGATTTTATACTGTTAAGTCAGATTCACCGACTTTGACACATACATGAGGTAACCCTGAAATAAAACCTCTCAAATTAAATGCAGAAGTCTACATGACGAGGACTTGGCGGAGGTGTGGGGGGAGGAGGGGAGGGCTCATGGAGTAAGGATGGGGAGTTGGTAAACTGCTTGCCATGCAAGTTCAGATGCTCAGCCCCCACGGAAACACCTGGGCACATCATCATGCCTTGCTCTGGGAAAGCAGAGACTGGGGAGCCTCGGGGTTTGCAGACTAGCCAGCCTTGATGAATCCATGAGCTCCAAGAGCGCCAGGTCGGGGGTCAGGGTGAGGTAGGAGAGGAAGATGCTGAGTGATTGGTGAAGACCCTTCATATTGACCTTTGGGTCCATACACACACCTCTCCACACCACATCACACCTGGGATCTCTGTACCTGGAACCCACTCCTTCCTCCACAGCCCACTGCGACTTTGCCGAGAATAGCAAGCTCACGGAAAGACTGTTAGGGCCAGCCGGGTTCACTGAGGGTTCAGGGAATAGCCTCTTTGGCCCAGTTCTCCTTGAGGTAATCTGATTCTTCAGGCTCCGTGTTTTCCCAGTCCCTCTCCACTCAGGCATTGATTTCTCTCACACAAAGAGATATACTTACCGAGAGAGGCCCAGGATGGAGCCTGCCAGATATCATTCAGCTGCCAGTACAGCGCCCCCATGGTGTGGCCTTGTCCGCCCACTATCTCGCTGCGGCTGCGCAGGTAGAACTCGGTTTCTGTTTTGATACACTGCGCTTGCATCACCTGATCAGGGAGGCATTCACAGACAGGTGTTATGTCGAGATATCAGAAATTATAGGCTTGGGGGAGTTTGTTTGTTTTCTTGTTGTTGCTGTTTTTGAGTAAATTGGATAAACTAGAGTGTTGGACTTGCATAGATAAAGGCTACATTATTTTTATTAATTAAATTAATAAATTTTACTACATTAAATCTTGCTGTGAGAGAAACTGCTATCTACAACAGGGCTGGGGAGAGGCTTGGTGTTTTATTTGTTATAAAAGCAGACGACAAAGGAAATGGGATGTCTCGAAAGCCAATGATGGTGTAGGAAACAAGGGAAAGAAAAAGCTGTAATTCCAGAACAAACACTGTACGCAGTCAAAGAGCACGCTGTTTTGCAACAGCAGATTCTGCAAATGCATTCACAACTTTGGCAAACTTTTATTAGGAAAAAAAAAATCTACTACAAGAAAATCAGCATTGTTGTTAGGAGTAAATTAGCCAATCTCTGTTTTTCTAGATTAACTTTTCACACCATGGTTTTTGATAATTAGCCTGCAATTTCTTATGGCTGTCATTTCTCCATTAGAGCAGGATAGGCGGTATGATGCCAAGAGATGAAGCATATCTAGTTCTTAAGTAGCATGGAAACACTGCAAACAGGTCCTTAGTGGCTGTCATCATCACTGGAAAATCCCTTCTTCTTATGCACCACTGCTCTTACTGACACTCTACCTTGTGGTCTCAGTTTGGAATTCTTCTCAGGAGGGGAGCATGGATGGTCTGAGAGCCTCGGAGATGGTTAGAGCAACGACAAGATCTCACACGGAGAACAGAGTGACATTAGAACAGGGTGTGAGGGCTGGTGAGATGGCTCAGTGGGTAAGAGCACCCGACTGCTCTTCCAAAGGTCCGGAGTTCAAATTCCAGCAACCACATGGTGGCTCATAACCATCCGTAACAAGA
>NC_034593.1:123175002-123177194 GCF_900095145.1 Mus pahari | reverse complement strand
AGAGAGAGAGAGAGAGAGAGAGAGAGAGAGAGAGAGAGAGAGAGAGAGAACAGGGTGTGAATCACTCCAGAGAGAGAAAAAGAAGCCTTCCTGGCCACTAAAAATCCAAGTGTGGATTACTTTTTTCTATAAACAACCATGCTCAGGCCGGGGAGGAGATTTCAGACTGTAGGGACTAGATGCAAGAAGAAGCAACGAGGTGACTACTCACGAGTCAGAGACACACGCTTCCGGAAGGGTGACGGCACCATCATCTAACAGAGACACCGGATGTGTTCATGATCTTAAACCTCTTACTCAAGCAAAACTGAGGATATACCCTCCCTTCGTGGCAGCAGCAGGCCCTGACTTCTCCCATGTGTCGCTGGTTTTGCAGGCAGGCAAAATGCAAGAGTTACAGGGCCTTAGAGGCTTCTAGCCAGGTTTCCAAGGAAGCCTGGGGGGGAGATCAGGTGGTGTGTCGGAAGGAAGGTCAGAGTCCACGAAAGTAGCCCCTGGTAGAGTCACACATGGAACTGTGAGGGCAAAGCTGAAGCCGGAGTGGGGACTCTGGGGGTTAGAATCAGCAAGGCTACAGGGAAGGGATGTGCTCAGCTTCTTGTAATTCATACCCAAGCAGAGCGCCTGGAAGCTGGGTGGTTTCGCATATCATGTTTGCCCTGCTGCTGTATGTACATTTTCCTGTTCGTTTTGGCATCTCTTTGTTGGGGGAGGGAGGTATTTTTTTGAGACAGGGTTTCTCTGTCTTAGAACTCACTCTGTTGATCAGGTTGGCCTCAAACTCAGAAATCTGCCTGCCTCTGCCTCCCAAGTGCTGGGATCAAAGGCTTGGGCCACCACTGCCTGGCTGGTTTTGTATCTTATGTTTAAGCCTTTGATACATTTTTGTTAATCTTACTTCGGTATGAAACAGGAGTCCACATTTATTCTTTTGCATTTGAATATCTACTTGTTCCAGAACCATGTGTTGAAAATTCTATAACCCCTCCCCTCCCCGCCCAGTGCCCTTTTATTGTCTTGGGAATGGAAACTGGAAAACACTATAGAAGGTCCTCAAAGTTTTTAAAATAGGGCTCCAGCACAGCTAAATAGATACAGTAATCGGTTTAGATCCCAAGGACTTTAAATTAGTTTGTCAAAAAGATACGTACCTACCATGTTCTGTATAGTATTTTTCTTAAGATTTATTTATTTATTTATTTTATGTATATGAGTGTTCTATCTGCATGTACACCAGCACACCAGAAGAGGGCATCAGATCTCATTATGGATGGTTGTGAGCCACCATGAGGTTGCTGGGAATTGAACTCAGGACCTTTGGAAGAGCAGCGGTGCTCTTAACCGCTGAGCCATCTCTCCAGCCCTGTACAGTGTTATTATTAACAGCCAAAACAGAACCAACCTAAGAGCCTCGTCAATAAACGAAACGGTAAGGAAACTGTGGGCTAGGTATCCAGTGGAAAGAAGTGTGGCGTTTTTTGACGATGTTAATTAACCTGGGGAATACAGCGTTAAGGTAAAGAAGCTGCGCTGGCTAGTTTTTGACAATTTGACACACACCTAAACATATCTGGTAAGAGGAAATCTCAACCGAGCAATTGTCTCCACCAGATTGACCTGTAGGCAAATTCATAGGTCATGGTTTTTGATTAATGATTGATATGAAAGGGCCCAGTGTGCAGTGCCACCCTGGGCAGATGGTTCTGGCCTTTGCTGAAGAGAAAGAGAGAGTGGACAGGGTAAGGACTGGGAGGAGGGCCTGGGAGGAGGGAAGAGAGAGGACACTACAGTTGGGATGTAAATGAGTAATTAATTAACAGGCTGAGCAAGCTATGGGCAGCAGGCCAGTGAGCAATGTCCCTCCATGGCCTCTGCTTCTGTCCCTGCCTCCAGGTTCCTGCCCCGTGCTCCTACTCCAACGTCCCTTCCTGGTGAGCTGGAACTGAAAGCCAAACAACCGTGTCCTCCTCAAGTTGCTAGTGATCATGAAGTTTTATCACAGAAAGAAAAAAAAAAAAAAAAAAAAAAACCCAGACACACATGTGAAATAATGCATATGTTTGACACACATGTGAAGTAATGCATATGTTTAACAGCTTGGCTTTGGCACCCCACGGGTGTCCTAGCCAGGCTTTGGCACCCCACAGGTGTCCTAGCCATTTTTCTTGCTGCTGTGGCAGAGACCCAGTGAG
>NC_034593.1:123166635-123174647 GCF_900095145.1 Mus pahari | reverse complement strand
AAAAAAAAAAAAAACCCAGACACACATGTGAAATAATGCATATGTTTGACACACATGTGAAGTAATGCATATGTTTAACAGCTTGGCTTTGGCACCCCACGGGTGTCCTAGCCAGGCTTTGGCACCCCACAGGTGTCCTAGCCATTTTTCTTGCTGCTGTGGCAGAGACCCAGTGAGGGGGAAATGGTTTACTCTGGCTCGTAGTTCTAGTTCACAGGTCACTGTGGCGGGAGGTCATAGCTACAGAAGCTGAGGGCAGGTGGCCATCCTCATCCAAAATCCAGAAGCAGAAGGCGACGGATGCCTGTGCTCGCCTCACACTTACACAGCCTAGTGCCGCAGCCCAAGAAGCAGCACCACCCACAGAACAGGCCTTCCCTCCTCAGGGGACCCCACAAGAATGCCCACGGGCCCACGGCCCGGATGATTCTAGATCCCACAAAGTTGACAGTCGAGATTAACGTTTACAATGTGTATGTACGTCATGTTGCACACCATAATTATACACAATTTTTATTTGTCGACTGGAAGGAAATGAAAACTTAACTTAAAAATTAAGAGTTCTCTAACTCTATTCTTTTTCAAAACTATTGACAAAGTTGACTATTTGGATATCCTGAATTTCCAGATAAATTGCGGAATCTGTGTGCCCATTTTTTCAAAAAAAAAAAAATATATATATATATATATATATATAGTAGTAGAAATGTTGACCAACACTGAACATTGAATCAGAAGATCTCCTCAGAGAATACTGTCATCTTAACAATTAAGCCCGCTGATTTATGAACTCTAAGAGTTGTTATAACTATTTCATTTGCTTCAATCATTTATTTTTTGGGACGGGGGGCAATTTGAGAACCTTGTGCTTCCTTGTTGAATCATATTTCCAAGGACAGATAGTCCCAGATAACAGTGGTTTGATTTATGATTCTTAGTTTTGTAATGATGAAACTAATGTATGTTCAGCAGAAACTGAACCTCCAATTTTGATTTTTTATTTATTTTTCCTGATGCTAATACTATGTGGTATAATAACCTCTTCCCATGAAGCTACAAGCCCATGGGGTCAGAAAAGTAACCAGCTGATGGGTGGGTTACAGCTAATTGTAGTGTGGCTAACCTATGACACTTGGTAGGTAAGGTTCTGTCCTAGGTGGCTCTACTTGGCACAGCATAGGGTCATCTGAGAGGAAAGACTTGATGGAAGAATTTTTTAATCATTTTATCTTGCAAAAAGCATGTCTCTGGGGACTTGTCTCCATGATCTATTGTTGACAAAGAGCACAAGCCATTGTAGTGACACCAGTCCTAGGCAGATATTCTGTGCTAAATAAGAAAGCTTGCTCACCAGGTCTGAGCCTGTGAGTGAGCCAGAGAGTGAGCAAGCACCATTTCTCCAAGGCTTCTGCTTCAAGTCCTTGCTCGATTCCTGCCCTGGCTTTACTCAAGAATGGCCTGGGAGTGTAAGTCAAATAAAGCCTTTTGTCCCCTAAGTTGCTTTTTGTGACAGTGTTTGTCACAGAAACAGAGTGACACTGGATCCAGTACACTTGTATCCAGTGTTCTACTGGACATCCCAGCCAGAGGGTTTGTGAGTAACTGAAGGGTAGACATCCAGAAGGGAAATGAAGACATGAAACTCTTGCTATCTGCTGGCTGGCCACTTGATCTTATACATGGGATGCTCTAAAAAGTAAAGGAGAATCTTTTCTTAGCTAGAGCTAAGGAATGAGGGTTTTTTTCAAGTTTATAGTGTATAAGATCAAACTAAAAATATGTTTTACTTTTCTAAAATAGCCACAAATGAGTGAATTTAGATAATTTAAAGTGAAGTTAAATAAACAATACCAGTTTTAATAATGCCCGAAAGGATAAAATAAAGATTATCTTTGACTTATGATGATGTTTCATGGATGTAAGCTCATCACAGATTAAACTGACTATAAAGTTAAGAGGGGATGAACCCCACTTGGTTAGTTGTAGTAGATCTAACCAGATACTCTACTTCTTCATGAGTCAGTTTTTCACCATTTCACTAGTAATACACTCATTTCTTTTAAGTTTCTTGACATGCCTTGTCCCAGTTGTTCATAGTTTTCCCTTACAACCATTGCTATTCCTATGAGGCAAGTAGTACTAGTTCCTCCTCCAGGCCTAGTTTGGTCATGTGACTCTTCACTAGACTAGTCCATCCAGTCTATCCAAAACATTATCCATTTTGTCAGTCTTTCCAAAGAACTGTCACTGTCATCTTCTCTAGTGTGTCAGTAGGGTTCTGGAAAACAGTGGGTCAACCATATGCCTCAGCAGTAGCACAACTTGTATTTTCTCAGCTGCCAGGTGGTGGAATATCACACTAATACTTTAAAAACTGAAATCCTGTTCTAGTCGTGGACTGGAGTTCTCGAGCTCTTCTGAACCTCTGTTCCCTCAGACATGAAATCAGATAGTGACAGCAGCTGTAGCTCAGGGACGGTGGGTTTGCTCAGCATGCGTGAGGCCTTGGGTTTAAATCTCTCAATACAGCCACAATAAAATAAAATAAAAAAACTAAACCAAAATCCACTTTATGATACAAATAGCTAATATGGTGTCTGGAGATGTTAGAATCCCATGAGAAATGGTTCAAAACATTTTGTAGCCAAGTATCAGACATTTAGTGGACACTTAGAGGAACCTTGAATGCCTGAATATTAAATCACATGATGCCTTGAAAAGATTCTAATAAATGTGCCATGTGCTATTAGCAAACACTCTTTCATTTCCCTAAATACAATACACACACACACACACACACACACACACATACACGCCTCTTTCCTGTAGTGCTTGGAATGGAAGCCAGAGCATATCAGGAAAGCATTGTGTCACTGAGACATACTCCTAGCTGTAATTGACGTATCTGACCAGAGATATCCGTAGGTATGAACATCTATAAAAAAAAATAAGTAGAAATCTTGAATAAACACTTGACTAGTAAAGCTACCCACATGGTTACTATGCTCTGCAGGGCAGTGGTACCACACGCCTTTAATCCTGGCACGGGAGGCAGAGGCAGGAGAATCTCTGAGTTTAAGGCCAGCCTTGCCTAAAGAGTGAATTCTAGGGAAGCCAGAGATACACAGAAAAACCCATCTGGAAAAAAACTAAAAAAGAAAAAAACAAGTGCTTAATCACGTTCTTAAAAAAAAATTATCTGATATGTATTGCCTGCATGTATGTCTCTATACCATGTGTGTTCCTGGTTCCCACAAAGGCCAGAAGAGGGCATTAGATTCCCTGGAATTGAAGTTATGAGAGCAGCCATTGGGTTCTGAGAATCCAACCTGGGCCCTCTAGAAGAGCAGCCAGTGCTCTTAACCACTGAACCACCTCTCCAGCTTTTTAATCTCATTTTTAACCAAGCAAGTGAAAATTAAAGCCATTTAAGACGCACACCCACCAGAATTCCCATAATCAAAGACTGACAGTACCAGCTGCCAAAGTGAAGGTAAGCCAGCTGGAACTGTAAAACACTGTTCGACAACGTGTCAGTTTGTTTAACCACTTCGGGAAGGTTTCTGACAGTTTCTGTCAAAGTTAAATACTTGGCTTCCTTGTAAATCAGCAGTATACCTAAGCAAGTACATTCATTCGTCTGCTACTCATCGTCTAAAATCCTGTTCATAGCAGCGTTACTCGTAACAGCCTCCGGCTAGAAACAACAGAAGTGTCCTGTGGTAGGGAAACTGTATGCAGTCTGATTTGTTCCCATGGTGAGACAGTCCAGTGCAATACACAAGAATGCACGCTCATTGTATTATCAGCTTAGGCAGCTCTCACAGAGTGTGTTGGGTAAGCAAGTGGAGATAGATCGTGTTGAAATCTAAGTGTAGGGAGTGCTCATCAAGGCAGCGGAGGCAGCCGGGCACCAGAGGAGTTCTCTGCTTGTGTGTTTTAGCAGTGCCAAGCTTTGCCTGAGCATTTAAGCATTCGCAGCCAACTAAGCCTTGGTTCAGAATTGGAGACTTGCTCTCACTCAGTTTGGCACTTGGCCTTGATCCTTTCTAAGTCTAAACTAGGGGGGATCTCAATGGAATTAATCTGCTGCTTTTCTCTTTCCCCACCTTTCTCCCTACACTCCCCACCTCCTCCTTCTCTCCCTGTCCACGGGAACACCCGCCCCAGCAAGGTGGTCACCACCAGATCAAAACCAAACAGAAACTGCAAATGAATTAAGTAATTAAGTTTAAAAAAAAAATCCTGGAAGTGATAGGCAGGCCTTTCCATGTAAGAAGGAACAGGCAAAGACAAGAAGCACAGACCGGGAGGAGGCAGGAATCGAGGAATCTTATGGACAATTCTCACCAAAACCTGTTTAAACGACAGGGAGGAGAGAAGCGGGGAGTAGGGAAGGAAATGCGATTAATTCTTTCTCTGGCTCATCCTCTCTAAGCGCCCTCCCACACACTGTTCTCCTTTCTTATTAGTCATTCATAAGGTTCTGAAGAACAGGATGTGTGCCCACGTCACTTTTGAAGATTCTATTGGTTGAACAAATTTTGTAACTATCAAAGATGTTTCAACCAGGAAGGCTTTGCAGAAAGCTTCCTTGTGAACATGTAGAGCCTTCCTTCCCTGCTTCGTCTTATAGCAACAAGTGAGTTCTTCTGCCTCCAGCTCTTCCAGTCTTCCCGAGTCTCTCCTCATTCTCCTCTCTTCTCTGGTTCTATCTGTTCCAAATGGTCACACACCCAGCGTGCTCTCTTAATCTGTGACTCCCGCTCCCACTCCCACAGGTTGACTCACCTAAGCTGCATGACCCTCAGCAGCAGGCCTATCACGGACCACCTACACCAGGAGGTGACTTCAGTCTTCACCAACCCCTGAGCTTAGAGCCCCCTCTACTGCTTTCATTTGTTCCTAGTCTATATTTACTGGGCGTTTGATGACAGCTCCTGAGAAACTGATTCTTGAAGGGCACCTTTTACCTTCCTGCTCCTCTGATAACTCAGGTTGTCTGTGGGAATAGATAACCATTCTATTATCTAGGGGGAAAGAGCTAGGTTGTGCCTGCAGGCTCAGGGTTAAATTAGACGTGATTTATTTGGTAAGCAACAGACATGATAAAAGACCCAGGCCAGGCCAATTACATAAAAATAATAGTAGACGTTGGTCCACAATCTATAGCTTGCCTTTTTCTCTTTCCTGGTAGGGATTTTTTTTTTTTTTTGTAGTGCTTTTTTAAAAAAAAATTCAAAAGTCAATGATTTTAGTGAAATGCAATTTATCAGCCTTTGTCTTTCATGGTTAATGTCCTCGGGCTTTCAGACCTCTTCTTTGCCTGTCTCTAAGTCTTGAAGATACTGTCCTGTGTTCTCTCCACGACATTTATCCAGCCCCTTATTTCAGGGGCTTTGTTTTCTTTGTCTCAGGGATCAAATCCAAAGCCTGGAGCGTGCAGCACAGCTACGCTCCAAACCCTCCCATTTGAATCTCAGGTCCGTGATGAAAGTAATCTGTATAATGGAGACTTTCCTTTCCCCATAAAGCTATCTTCTTGGTCCAGCACACTTCATCAACGCCTCTACCCTTTTCTCCCTGAATTGCCAGGCTGCATAGTCAGAGACCAGGTACCTGTGCGTGAGGTCATTTCTGTCCTAATAGGAGATTCTCCTACTGCCTTCACTGCTGAACCTTTATACTAATCTTAAACAACAAACACTTTAATACACAAATCTTTAGAATTTCATAAGCTGTTCCTGTGAGGAGAAACCAAGCCAAGAATTAGATACAGGTTTTATGGGTTTTCTCGTCTGTGTTGTGAAGAAAACAACAACCTTAACAAGAGCTTGCAGACCTGACCATTTCCCCCCCCCCCCCCAATACAAAGGCTACGAAAGCCGCAGGATTGCACACACTCAGAAGTGGCTTACCTGAGTAAGGTAGATAGTATCTTTAAATGTGCGTAATGGGTCTGTCCTCTGGGGGAGTTTGAAATGCATCTTAACCTGGTGTAGCATCTGATCATTACCACTTCTATGATGCTGCCGATGAAGGGAAAAGCGGCTGTTGTAAGACCAGTCCTCTTGAGATGAGACCTTGTGAAAAAAGGAAGAGGGTCACAGACCTTAGCCATGCTTAGACCAAGCTACTTTTCTTACACATTCCTGTCAAGCCTGGAAAGTGCTCTGCACATTGAGAAAAAAAGCGTATGAATTGTTCTGTGGTATTAATTACAAACATTAAAGAAAAAAATGTGCTGGGGATTGAACTCAGGACCTGCAAAAGAGTAGTCAGGGCTCTTAACCACTGAGCCATCTCTCCAGCCCCGTCATTCTCATTATTACTGGTAAAGGCCAGTCTTGTGCAAGGTGGGGTCCGATTTGGTAACGGTATGCTTTCACACCTAGAAAGTTGCGTTATATTATTTCTCTTAAAAAGCCTGGCATACCAAAACATTATTCTGTTCATTAAAACACACACCACCCATATCTTCTTCCTGTTGTTGTTGGCCTTTGGTTTCCTGAGATAGGAACCCCTGTAGCACCCACATCATCCTCTCCATGTGGGACTGAACTGCCTCCCAAGTGCTGGCCTTACAAGCCAATTGTAGGAAACTGACTTCGCTGTGTACATCTCGCAATCCCATTTCATTTACTTGGGGTAAACCCTGCTATTAGTTTTTTAAAACTGAACGATGGGCAACAATTGATAGTCTGTTTTAAATATCATAGTTTTAAATAAGAATCAAATACTGATATTACAGTAGTCAATGTTTTCAAATTTGCTCATATTCCTTAGCTGAGAACTGCCTAGACCAGCAGTTCTCAACGTGTGGGTAGTGACCCCTTTGAGGGTCAAACGATCCTTTTAAATGGGTTGACTAAGACCACCAGAAAGTGCAGATATTTACAGTACAATTCATAACAGTAGCAAAATTAGTTATAAAGTAATATAATAATATAGTAATCATAAAATAATTTTAGGGCTTGGGATCAGCACAACATAAGAAACTGTATTAAAGGGTTAGGAAGGTTATAGAATGAGCTAGATTATAGAATGAGTTCCAGGACTAGTGAATCCTGATGAAGACAAATAAAATTGAACAAAAGATCTTATATACACATCTCAAAGGAAGATATGTTAACTGCAAGACACACAGAAAGAAACGTTCAGAATAATCAGCCATCAAAGAAATGCAAATTTTCCGTAAAACTGTATTTCAAAAAAAAAAAAAAAAGTTTTCAAAAAATGGAAAAAGCATTGGAAAGTATCGGGAAAGCTAGGAGGAAAACTAATCAGTGATGTTAGTGCAGAAAAAAACAAATGATTCTGAGCCTTAAGAGAGTCATTGAATGATTCAATAGCTGTACTCATAGGTTCACACCCAGTAAGTCTGAAAAATGTTTATTCAAAAGCAGGCACACTGACGCTCACAACAGTTTTCTTCTTGATAGCTAAGAGATAGAAATAACACAAGTGTCCATCAACAGACAAAATGATCAACAAAGGAGGAAATACATCCAATAGAACAGAATGAGCAATAAGAAACAATGATCTTCTAATGCAACACATTAGGCCAGTTTCATAACACCACATAATATATTTATACATGAATTCTGTGGAATGAATGCATAAATCGGTAGACACAGACACCGAGTGGGACTTGAGGGTCAGGTTGGGTCAGAAGAGAGTGGAGAGTGACTGCTAACAGGATCAGAGTTTCTACTGAGTTATGCAAAGGCTCCAAAAGCAGACGATGGGGTTGGATGTACAAGTCTGCAAGTACACTGGGAACTAGCTGAGTTATACACATTTAGTAAACAAATTCTTTAATTGCATATTAATAGAGGTGTTTTTTAAAGAACACACACAATGCTAAAATTAAATCTTTAGATATAGCGAGATGAGATGAGAAGGAGGAGGAGGAGGAAGAAGAGGAGGAGAAGGAAACGAAGAAGAAAGAAGAAGAAAGAAGAAGAAGAAGAAGAAGAAGAAGAAGAAGAAGAAGAAGAGGAGGAGGAGGA
>NC_034593.1:123150304-123166618 GCF_900095145.1 Mus pahari | reverse complement strand
GAGGAGGAGGAGGAGGAGGAGAGGAGGAGGAGGAGAGGAGGAGGAGGAGGAGAAAATGAAACTGGGTAATACAGAGCAGGACTTGCTTCTCCTGTTCACTTCTTCTAATGTGGTTTAGTATCCAGTTCTATAGCTATAGATGATTAGACTGTATAGAAAGTATCAATTCAGGATCAGGAGGATGGCCCAGCTGGGAAAGGCAGTTGCTGCCCACCCTGACAGTTGGATTCCCAGAACTCCAGCAGTAGGAGAGGACCAGCTCCTATAAGCTGTCCTCAGACCACACACACATGTGACAAGAGTAAAACATAGATAGATAGATAGATAGATAGATAGATAGATAGATAGATAGATAGATAGATAGATAGACAGACAGACAGATAGAGGGATGGATGCATGCATGCATGGGCGGATAGTCAGACAGAAAAATGTTTTTAGCAACCAGAGTTGTTTTTGTGTACAATTATAAGTCAAGCTGGGCAGTGGTGGCGCATGCCTTTAATCCCAGCACTTGGGAGGCAGAGGCAGGCAGATTTCTGAGTTCAAGACCGGCCTGGTGTACAGAGTGAGTTCCATGACAGCCAGGTCTATACAGAGAAACCCTACCTTGAAAAACCAAAACCAAACCAACCAACCAAACAAACAAACAAACAAAAACAATTATAAGTCAAGCTTAAGTTTCCACAGGCTTCCATTTAACTTCTAGGTGTTCCTGAAGGGACACAATTAAAAGCACACTGGAGGGCTGGAGAGATGGCTCAGTGGTAAGAGCACTGACTGCTCTTCCAAAGGTCTGGAGTACAATTCCTAGCAACTACATGGTGGCTCACAACCATCTGTAACAAACATACAATAAATAAATGATAGATAGATAGATAGATAGATAGATAGATAGATAGATAGATAGATAGATAGATAGATCTTTAATAAAAAAATAAAAGCATACTGGAAAGTTATCACCTCAAAAGGCAGTTATACCATTTTGTCTCCTCAGCCATTAAGGCAGGATTCTTTTTTTTTCATCTCCTTTCAGAACTATAACAAAAATAAGAAGTGTCTCTCATCTGAACCCACCGTCTACCATTGTAAATCAGGGAGAAAATCGAGAGCCCAATGACTTACCTTTTCTAGTGTGCTAAAAGAAGGCCAGGACTGGTAGCCATATTCAGACACTAGTCGAGCTTTTGGGAAGATCTTCCAATTCCAGCAGTCTCTGATATAGTCATAAAAATGAATATCACCATACTGGATGCTATAAGGGTCGTAAGAGATCCAGCCTTCCGCCATGGTTTTCATCCCATTGGTTGGGCTGGATGCAATGAAAGGACGGCTCTTGTCTTCCTGGACATGGGAATAAAATGATTTCAAGGATAATATGTGATTCAGCAAGATACAAACAGTTAACTTCTTTAAAAACAAAAAATACCACCAATTCTAGAAAGGTCAGATTCCTGAGAGAAAATAAACAGGGCAGTCACTACTGTCCCTGTCAACACCGTCTTACTCATCTTTGCTATCCTTTCTCCGGTTATGAGCACCTGAGCCCACAGCCCGTGGCACCTAGTCCCAATGTTTTCTGCCATGTTTTGCCTCCTTTCTTCCCCCACAGGTACACATCTTATCACGACTTTGCTGCTATTGACTTTAGGGTTAATAGTGTAGAGGATCGTTTCGTGGTAGGCCTCTCTTGTCATGGCAGACATTTAGCAACATCTCTAGTTTATAACACCTGCTGGGTGGGGCCAGTGTCTGTTCCCTCTTGTCACATGTGTGTGGTAGTCAGAGGACATATCTTCCAGCCATGACAAGTTCTCCCTAGGGACAAAATTGCTATATTTCACGATCCTGGGTTAAGAACAAAAGCTACTGAGTCAGAAACACTTGGGTTTAAAACGCAACTCAAAATCTTACTGGTTTGGGGCAGGACTCAACCTCAGGAATCTTAACTGAAACGAGAAGAAAATTCTAGATCATGAGCTTAGATGTTTGCTTAGAGCCACTAGGAACTAATCATAACAATTATACTTTTATGGAAACAATAATAGTAATTACATAGAATTCAACACTATCCATTTTCAAGAAACTCAGTAAACATCATGACTTCTTATGATGACATCATGTCTTCTTTTGATGACATAATGAAGTATGAGACAAAGAGTCATAAGAGCTCCTTAGAGTTAGTCCCTCTTCCTAACTCAATTTTATAACTTGAAAAATGGACATTAAGCAAATTGCCAAAGATTGCATAGACAGTGCATCGGGAAGCACGCACACTTTATCACTACACTATCAAATTAAAATCAAATTGTTACATTGATCAAATATGAAAAACAAATATTCTTAAATTAATGAGCCATTTCTTCAGCACCCACATGGTGGCTCACAAACACCTGCAACTCTAGTTCCAGGGATCCAATGTCCTCTGTGGGCATGTACTTGGTGTGTGTGTGTGTGTGTGTGTGTGTGTGTGTGTACGCGCGCGCGCACACGCGCACGTGCATGTACGTGGGGAAACACTCATAAAATAAAAATACATAAATTTTTAAAAATAAATACACATATAAATCATTGACTAGGCATATGTAGATGTTAGCTATCACAAACTGTTTTTAAAAATATATTTTCCCTTTCAAATTGCTTCAAAATATACCAAATATATAATTACAGACATAAAATTGTAAAGACAGGAGCCAGATTATTAAGTCACTCAATAAGGGTTGGAGAGATGGCTCAGTGGTTGAGAGCAGTGGCTGCTCTTCCAGAGGTCCTGAGTTCAATTCCCAGCAACCATATGGTGGCTCACAACCATCTGTAATAGAATCTGAAGCCTTCTTCTGGTGTGTCTGAAGACGACAGTGTGTTCACATACATAAAATAAATAAATCTTTTTTAAAAAAATAATCACTCAGTAAATATTAAAGTTTTTGTTAACAATCTTTTGAAATTGTTACTGAAAAAATAGCACCTTCCTCTTAACCACCCCCCCACACACACAAAGGCCAGTGTGTATTAGCACAGACTGTTCAGTATGTCTAGTTCACAATAGTGACAAAAGAGAGACACATCATAGAAGCTCCCAGGACACACTGGTAACCAGCCAGAACAGCCTTATTCCTGCCACCCTCCCACCACAGACTAACTGTCCATGTAGGATACACACCAAAACATACATCAGCACATACAAGTACATATGCATTTGCATATGCACTTACAGAACTGAAGAGGAGACATACCATCAAACTGTATAACCCAGCGACTCAGTAAACATTTGGGGATCTGTACATGAACTCTATAGTGTGTAAAAACCTGCAACAGTAAGTGCTGAATGCATATGGAGAATCCCCAAGACAGTTTATTGGCTAAGAAATACACACACAACCCATATAGATCAGGTTCCTAGTGCATTATAATGAACTACTCGGAATTCTAATGATGTTTCAAAGATTACCTTTAAAAGAGGCATACAATTAAAAAAGAAAAAAAGGCCAGGCAGTGGTGGCACACACCTTTAATCCCAGCACTCAGGAGGCAGAGGCTGGCGGACCTCAGTGAGTTTGAGGCCAGCTTGTTATACAGAGAAAACCTGGTCTACAAGTATTTTGAACAGTCTGTGCCTTTTTTATGTCGTGAGGAAGGTGGTATGTTTTTTAACAAGCAAGAACAGCCAAAGCTACACAGAGAAACCCTGTCTTGAAAAGCTGAGGGAAAAAAGACAGACAACATACTACAACAATATTGAGACCTATGCATTTTAAAAGCACATCCTTAAATTCTACTGCCCCCCCGAAACCATTACTCACTGACAACACAATCTTTCTGATGTTTTTCACATAGAGGGTCACGTAGTCGTCAATGTAAGTTTTCATGTCCCTGGGATGTACGTGGAACCAGTTCACCCTGAGAGCCACTTCATTCTCATTATTACCACTCCATATGATGATGGAAGGGTGAGATTTCAGTCTCCTGACCTGAAATGGAAGAAAGTGTAAACTAATTTCCCCATACCGACCACGGAAGAACTCGGGGCTGGAATGGTTAATACAATTTTAGGCATTACCTTTCCGCATAGACGTTCTTGCCTGCCTGACACCTCACAAGATGGCTAGTCATGCTCTATAGCAGTACAGCCTTAATAGTTCTCGGAAAGACTAGGGGGCATAGTTGAGTCATTTAAGAGCTTTCTACTCAAGCATGAAAACCTGAGTTTGAGCCCGAGCACCCATGTCAAAAACTGTGGGCAGGGCTAAACACATCTGTAACCGTGGTGCTGGGGAGGCAGAGGCAGAAGAATCTCAGGGAAGCCTGGCTGGCCTAGCCTCATCCATAAGTCTCAGGTTCCAGTGACAAAATAAACAAAAACAAACAAACAAATAAGCAAACCTTTTAAATAAACAAACATGTAATAACTGTCGAGGCCTGTGTGGAATCCAAAACAATCCACGGATTCAAGAGTCACATTAAATCACTGAGCTGGACCGGTGTCCATTTGCTGAGGAAAACTCCAGGAGCCGCAGGATTGGGGAAGAGATGATGTAGGGTTTGCACGTGTTACACTGAGGTGCCCACTAAACCTCTGACCACACCACCAAGCAGGCGGCGGGATACGAGGATGGGGGATTCATCAGGGACTGGAAGATTGAGCATAAATCCGGGAGTTCTCAGCAAGTAGGTGACATTTCAGGCAGGACACTGGGTAAGTCACTCAGGGAATGAATTACCAGACTGCAGTTTTTCAGAGTTAGTGGGAAACACCAAAAAGAAATGGGCGATTTCACAAGAGAAAAAAAAAAAAATGTCTTCATTTCCTCTCTTTTTAGAAGTGTAAGAATAACGTACCTGGTAGGTGACTTCTTTCCTCACTGAGGCTAAGAAGTCAGGCTCAGTTGGATAAAGGGCACTGGCAAACATAAAGTCCTGCCACACCTATTGGACAAAGGAAAAGGCGGTGTCATCATCGCACAGAAAGCAAGACTTCCTCCTCACTTAGGGGATTATCTTCCAAATAAAGGAAAAGCACGCTCTGCAAACACACCCACCCACCCACCCACCCACCCACCCACCCACCGGAGCGTCTCTGCAGAGGAGAGATGCCCACGCACTGAAGGATTTCTGAGCGTTGCACAAAAATGTTTAGAAAACCAAGAGAATGTTAAGTAAGCCGGGAAGAGGTTCCAGATGCTTAGCCCAGTGTGGACCTGGTGGGGACAGGGTGACTTGGTGACATGGTTCCTGCCCCAGGGACAGGGCCCTGGTGTGAGCCTCCTCCATGAGTGTCAATGGCTGCTGTGGGCATAAGGCTTGTTTGTATAATAATGCACATATTTCACATTCCTCCTAGGGATGTCCTCCCAGTTAACCTAATGACTCAGTGAGAATTAGAAGCAGCTCGAGTCCAGGAGTCGAGGCTGTGGCTATGTCTTAGCAAAATGGTAAACACTAGGACCTTCAGGACAGCCCTTAAGGCTATGGGAAAGAGCTATAAACACATGAGTTCAAATATATATATATACTCACATATGCAAAACATAAGAGTGCAATATGAGTTATGGGGGCTTCGTGAATCTAAAGGAGCAAAGGCAGCGACACTCCGAGCCAGCTGGTCAGAAAGACACAAAGGCAGGCAGATTCCTGAGTTCAAGGTCAGCCTAGGACAGAGGGAGGTTAGGCCCAAGTGTGGTGGAAATGGTAATTTTAGTGGCAGTGTTTAACAAAGGCACACAGATCTCTGAATCCTTTTGCAAAGTTAAGAAAAAAAAATGTACGCTTCCTGTCTCTTAAGAATCAAAGGGCTGGGGTCACAAGATGCTGATTCACAAGGTACTCAAAAGGAAACCTGGAGTAAATGACTGGACTGGTATGTAAAATAAAAGACTGTACCTGTGTTCCACGAGAGGAGCCATCCAGAGAACTTTTTAGGATAAAAAGAGAAAACGGCTTGGAGACTACACACACACACACACACACACACACACACACACACACACACACACACATGCGCGCGCAAGCAGGACCTGTCAGAGAATAGCAAGCCTGTTAGAATAGCACGCAGCACACACGCCAGCTTGGATCCACTGTCTGACTTTGAGTCGTTCTTTTTTGCCGCCCCTAGTCATCCCTTCTGTCATGACCCCTCTCCAAGCTGGTCCCTGGCATCCAGAAAAGGAAATAATGAGAGAGAGGGGAAATAAAGCTCTGTGGGTCTTCCCTTGTTCCCATGATTTTCTCATTTCACCAGGCATTTAGTAATAAGGAATACACTAGACTGTTAATACTATAGTATGTTTAGAAATAATGGAGCTTTTCTGTAGACAGAAGGGTAACTAGATGCCCATGTTAATAAAGAGACCGAGAAGTCCTTTCCCAGGAGGCCTGTGTGGGGCAGCTGAGCAGAGCCCAGCCCCCAGCAGCCTGCCTTCCTGCCCTGATTCTACCAGACACAGAGAGTGAACGACAGGGCGGGGTGTAGGCGCTCTTCCTGGGTCAGTTTAACTCTCTGTAAATACGGACAGAGAACAAGAGTAGCCATGTCATGAAGGCTTGAAAAAATAATAATAAAACAAAAGAAAAATGTATAGCACCGAGAAAAATGCCTGACATTCAATGAACAGTATAGAATATAGTAGTCATTATCATGATGTGACCTCATTGTTGCTGTGATTCCAACTCTCTACTGGCTCTGTATTTCTAGAACTAAAAATAATTTATGATTGCCTCTCCAAATCCATGAGTTTAACATCTGAAGATTCAGATATAGATCAAAAATAATCCGCAAAAGAAAACAAACAACCAAAAATCACACACACAAACACACATACACACACACACACAAATGCACACACGCAGGTACACACAGGCACACAAGATATAGATACAGATGATATAATATAGTTTGAACACATACAGATTCTTTTTCATAAGGCTGGAAAGATGGCTCAGGGATTAAAGCCACTTGCTACTCTCACAATCTCCAGCTCTTGCATGCTGGTTTCCACCCACCTTTAACTCCAGGGCGAGGAGATCTGGTGCCCTCACCGAGCCTCCATGGGCACTAGGCATGCTCATGCCACACACACACATGTAGGTATTCATACATACAGTGCGTGTATCTGGATGTGTGTATTGCATGTGTGTGTGTTTAATGTACCATGGTATATGATGTGCGATAAGTGGTTCAATAATAACAGAAAGCACATAGAAGGATGTGGGTAGGCGTGTGCAAGCATTCTATTTCTTTTTGTGAGGGGATCAAGCATCTAAGAACCAGATGCCCACAGGGCTCCAGCTTAGTCCTTCTCATAGCAAAACTTGTACACTAAGAACATCTTTTCTTTGGTTAACTTTATTATTTTTGTTTCTCTCCAAAGTTCATCAGAGTTCCTTAAGTTACTAAATAGTTTATTTTATGGCCTATGCCTACATATCAGAGGAAAAATTATGAAGAAAGTGTATATAGACATCTGATTAGCTATAACCCACCTATAATGGCTATACTTTTGAAGTGGTAGAGAATTCTGGTTTCTGTTAGCAACTATAGTTCGTTTACTCCTAGGCCAAGATTAATAGATAAACAATGGAACATGACTCCCTGCTCTGAGAGAGGTGATTAGGGGTAACAATACCAACCCAGAACATCAGAGTGAGGACGCATCACCTGTGGGTACATTGAAACTGCATCACGCACTCACCATTATCCCAAGTTCATCACAGAGCGTGTAGAACTCATCTTGCTCGTAGATGCCACCCCCCCACACACGCAGAGTGTTCATGTTCGCATCCACGACGGACTGGAAAAGGAGCTGCAGCCTGGAAAAGGAGTTGCAAGAGCAATGCTAAGTCAGAAGTTGGGGAATAGGACAAAAAGTTTCAAATCTGTTAAGGGAATGAATGAATGAATGAATGAATGAGCAAACAAACAAATAAATAAATAGATAGCGAGAGAGATAAATAAATAAATAGATAAATAAATAAATAAATAAATAAATAAATAAATAAATAAAAGAGCAAAATGATTTTGCTCCAATCAACACCAAAGAAATGGAGGTAAAATAACACAAGAAACTCGGTAACTGAAAAAAAAAACTCACATGATTTCCTCATTATGTAAATTGTGTGCAACCTTATACTATTTCTTGAAGTATTTTTTGATATATATATATTGGTTTTTTTGAGACAGGGTTTCTCTGTATAGCCCTGGCTGTCTTGGAATTCACTTTGTAGATAAGGCTGGCCTCAAACTCAGAAATCTGCCTGCCTCTGCCTCCCGAATGCTGGGATTAAAGGCGTGCGCCACCACTACCAGCTTTGCTTTATATTTTTGACCTGTAGGAAAGTGCAGCACACAGCCGGGAAATGGCTTAGAAAGTACTTGATGCAGAAGCTCGAGGACCTGGATTTGATTCCAAACACTCACGTAAAATGCGGCATGTGGAGGCACGTGCCTGTCATTGTAGCCTATGCCTATGAGCACATAACTGCTGCCCATCAGTAAGCTCCAGGTTCAGGGAGAGACCCTGTCTCAGAAGGAAGGGTGGAAAGGAATTCAGACACCAGTGTCAACCTTTAGCCTTCACATGTGCGCGAATGTCACTGAACATGTAAACACAGCCACAAAAAAAGAAAGAGGGAAAGTAGAGCATAAACACGCCATATATATGAACGGACATTAATTTCTAAATTCTAATTTCAAGGCCTGCTAACAACACTTGTAGTCATCTTCCAGATAAAGAACTTCCATAACTGTGTTTTGCTTTATACGTTTTCTTGTGCGTGTACTTAAGGTACACGGCACGGCAGTAGGAGAGCTGCTGATAATAAAAGGCTGACTATCGGAGTGAGCTAACAGAGCCACCATTCCGAATTATCTATCTCCCTTTGGTTTTGTGCATAGGAAAATGGTATTACCCAGAACTCCCAAGTCCTCACCGTGTCCCTCAGATCTCCAGAGTTGCTCTCCAGACATAATGACTATTTTGTGTGCTCTTATATTCTTACATATTCCCTCTCCTATCAAGACTTTTTTTTTTTAGCTCCTTAGTGAAGTTTAAAAATGGAGGGGAGAGCTGGTGAGATGGCTGAGTGGATAGTGCTTGCTGCACAAACCTGAACCTGAGTTCAAACCCCCAACCCCCATGCGAGGCTGGGTATTCTAGCACCCAAGTGTAATTGCCGGGCTCCTAGGGCAAGGTGAGTGGTGGAAACAGAATCCCTACATGCTCTTGGGCCAGACAGCCTGAACATCAAAGGGACCCTGTCTCAGGTAAGATGGGTGGTAAGGATTGACACCCAAGGCGGACCTCTATGCTGCATAGTTTTCTGTCAACTTGACCCAAGCTGAAGTTATCAGAGAGAAGGGAGCCACAATTAAGAAAATGCCATTAGAAGATAGGAGGTCTGTGGGGCATTTTCTTAATTAGTGGTTGATACAGAAAGGCCCAGCCCACTGTGGGTGGTGCCATCCCTAAGCTAGGGGTCCTGGGTGGTATAAGGAAGCAAGTTGAGCAAGCTATGGAGAGCAGTCCAGTAAGCAGCGCTCCTCCATGGCCTCTGCTCAGCCCCTGCCTCCAGGTTCCTGCCCTGCTTGAGTTCCTGCCCTGACTTCAGGGATGAACAGTGATGTGAAAGGTCATGGTATTTTGTCACAGCTCCACAGGCATGTAGCATACATATGATTCTATATACATACACATGAACATGGACATGTGCATGCAAACAAACACACACACATATCATACACAAAAAATGAAGATTTTTAAGTGAAATAATATTTTAAATAATAAATATTTAATAATATTTTTTAAATCTTTAATAGGATATTTTAAGTAAAATAGTATTTAAATTAAAAAAAAAACAAATGTAGACCCTCACCCATTAAAACCATGCTCAGAAATATTTAATGTATTTCTTGAAGAACAACAACAAGCTGGATTTAATTTTTTTCTGAGACTAATTAGTCTTGCTATCAATGTGTCACTTCTTTTTTTTTTCTCCAAAGAAAACATATAATGGTTTTCTAAAAGGTGGATAGCATATCTTTAACAGTCGCAAACCAGTTATCTGTAAGACTATCTCAAGAGGAAGAATGACCAATTAAACATGATCTCGTCCATCCTGAAATTCCTGTCATGCTATCAAGCTATACTAGCCTCCGGTCCTTCTGCTGGGATTAAAGAAAATCATATGAGTCACTTGACCTTTGAGCTTGGTGGCATTGCAGAGAGATGGGGAAGTGACAGGGAAAGAAGCCCGTACTCACAGTTCGGAAGTGACTTTATCTTGAAAGGAGTCGGCTGGAATCCAATTTGAGCCTTTCAGAAATATAGGAAGCCCATTAATTTTGAAGTAGAAACTCAGACCAGGAGACCCTTTTATGCCCTCTTCTATAAGTTGCACTGTCCTGAAATAAACCTGCCGTGAAAAGATATAAACATCGAATGGAAACTGGAAGGCGTAAGCAAACTTTTTCTGCATAGGGAAGTCGGGACATGGGAAGATGGCTCACAAGCATGAGAACCCCAGTTCAGATACCCAGGGCCCAGCTAGATGTGACCATTCCCTTTTGTGGTCCCAATGATGAGAGGGGTGGAAACAGGGGGATCTCTGGGGCTGCTGACCAGCCAACCTAGCTGCGGAAGCCGTGAGCTCCATGTGTTCTATGAGAGATTCTGTCTCATGAGAACAAAGTGTATAATAATAGAGGAACTCACCTGACATCCTCCCTTGACCTTGACATATGCATGCATCTGCACACAACTGTATGTACAACACACACACACACACCTTTGCACAAACACACCATACATACATACAAAATCTTTACAAGAGGAAGTTTGATTATTTAAAAGAGATGTTCTCTCTCTCCCTCTCCTTTCCTCTCCCTCCTCCCCCTCTGTGTGTGTGTGTGTGTTTGTGTGTTTTGTGTGTGTGTGCTCTCTAGCTGTGCCCTCACAGCCAGAGAAAGTATAGCATCTACTGGAAGAGCAAGAGAGAAGCAGAGAGAAGCATAAGTACCTCCAAGTTATCCTTGCTACACTGGAAGCTGACACTGTTCCTGGATCACTCTATCCAGGCTGATATTTGTCCCACAGGAAAGCCGGGCAACAAGAATATCTCTTTTCATCAAAATCTGCTTCCTTGGCACACCAAGATGGCACAGTGGGTAAAGGCACTTGTCTGCCAGCCTGAAGACCCGACCTTGAACCTGGGGCCCCACATCACAGAAAGAGAAAACTGAGTCCTCTGACCTACATATGTATTTACACACACACACACACAGAGAGAGACAGAGAGAGACAGACAGACAGACACAGACACACAGACACACATACACACGCAATAAATGTAACTTAAAAAAACACTTCACTCTTTTTTTGTTTTTTGTTTTTTTTTTTTTTTTTTTTTTTTTGTTATTCGAGACAGGGTTTCTCTGTACAGCCCTGGCTGTCCTGGAACTCACTTTGTAGACCTGACTGGCTTCGAACTCAGAAATCCGCCTGCCTCTGCCTCCCAAGTGCTGGGATTAAAGGCGTGCGCCACCATGCCCGGCTAACACTTCACTCTTGCCAGCCATAAAAAGATCAAGGATTGGATGACATGGTCTATGCTAATAAACCTTAATCTTGAACCAGAATGAAACGCTTCTCAATTTTTAAAAATAATAAATTAGTCACCTATCTCATGTAAGGGAAGGGGCTACCATGCCTCCACTTTCTCCCCCTTCCTTGCCTTTGTATGATATAAGAAAGGGCACTGGAGCTAACATCATAGAAGGACAGAACGCCTGGATGAGGACAGTCAGACATTGCCACAAAAATTTACCTTTCTGCTGTAAGGTGAAGATGTTACTTGACATTTGTTGTAATTAATTAATTTTATTTTATGTGTATGACTGTTTATGCATGCATGCATGTATGTCTGTGTGCCGTGTGTGTACCTGGTGCCCATGGAGCTCAGAATAGGGCATCAGAGCCCTGGAACGGGAATTATGAATGACTGAGAACCACCTTGTGAGCGCTAGAAATGGAACATGGTCTTCTGCAAGAACCCCCAGTGCTTTTAACCACCGCACCGTCTCTCCAGCCCCCAGAGGGTACTTTATGATGAACCCTAGGACAGAGGTATCTTAAGGTGTCAAACTGTTGTCCAAGTAAAACTGACACATTTGCCTCCTCCTCTCTCACTCCCTGGAAAGATGGTGGGACTTTCCAGAGACAGGGAACTAGGGTGATGTCATCAACAACAGGTAAAATACTAGGGTGATGTCATCAACAACAGGTACTAGATACTGGCTGCATGCTCTGAGTGACCTATTTCTAAGGTAGAGGTTGGAAGTATAAAAAAATGGTTTTGTTGTTATTGCTGGTGACTTTTTGTTTGTTTGTTGTTGTTGTTTGTCTATCTGGTTGGTTGGTTGGTTGGTTGGTTGGTGGGTTGGTTGATTGGTTGCTGGGTTGGTTGTTTTTAGGACAGGACCTCACTATGAAGCTCTGGCTGGCCCGGAACTCACTCTATAAACCAGGCTGACCTCAAATTCACAGAGAGCCACCAACCTCTGCCGTGTGAGCACTGAGCGTAAAGGCGTGCTCCACCACTCCTGGCTGGAAACGCAGGTTTTAAAGATTAATTTAAGCAGGGTCTGGTGGCATGTGCTCTGGGAGGCAGAGGCAGGCAGATATCTATGAGTTTAAGGCCAGCTAGGCCTACATAGTGAGTTCTAGACCAGCCAGAGCTACATGATGAAAATTGTTTCAAAAAGAAATAATAACGAAAGAGACTACTTTACAGGCTGGGAGTGGTGTTGTACACCTGTAACCCCAGCACTCAGGAGTTAGAAATAGGAGGAAAGAGAGTTCAAGACCAGCCTGGAATACACAGTGAGACCTCATGTCAAAAAAACAAAAGAGAGACTCAGTTCGTTCTCTGTAGTTTTCCTGAGAACCTACTGGCTATCAATGGCCGTCTGTTCTCAATTCTGTAAGCTTTCTATTGCTCCATACATCCTTACTTTAAGCCTTAATGTTTTCCCAGCAACCTAAACAAAACTATAAAGACTAAGTTGTATTCATTATAATCAAAACTCACTTTAGAGTTTAATAATATGTTAGCTCACTTTAAAAGGACACTTGTAACATTTTTTTTTTCTTACTCTAAAGACGAATTGTAAAAATGTGATCAGAAGGCACAAATTCTCAGGCTCTGGCTATGACTCCATTGGAAGCCTGGCTGGCACACAGAAAGCCCTGGGTTGGGTTCCTGTGTCTCCTAACGCTAGGCATGGTGGCACATATCTATGATTCCAGAACTCAGGAGCTGGAGGCCAGTGAGAACAGAAGTTAAAGGTCATCCTTCTCCATATACCAAGTTTGAGACCAGACTGGGTTATAAGCAACAGGGTCTAACAAACAGAACATTTCAACTCTCAGTGCAGAAACTTGATACTGACAGATAAGAGAAACTGGGCGTACTTATAAACAGGAAACAGATTTTTGATAAAAGGCATCTTTCCCCTGACTTTTCAGAAGTCAATAATTTATTATACCTAATGCAAATGTAACATCTTTAAAAAATATTTATGGGTTATTCCTCCTTTGGGAGTTCTTTCTCACTTTTCCTTTATAAATCGTTCCACTGTTTAAAGGTAAATAAGTAGGTAGACAGGTAGGTAGATAAAATAGATAGATAGATAGATAGATAGATAGATAGATAGATAGATAGACAGACAAACAGACAATAATTATGGGTCTGGGGAGATGGCTCAGTAGGTTATGTGCTTGTTATGCCATCATGAAGAGTTAACATTGAACCCCCAGCATCTGTGTAAAGAATATGAATATGGCAGTATACCCCGGCAATCCCAGCATGTGCCTGTAATTCCAGAATTGGGAAAGTAGGGACAGGAGGATCCTGGGGACTGGCTGGTCCTCAAGTCACTGAGCTCCAGGTTTAGTGAGAGACTTTGTCTGAAAGACATCGATGATGAAAGGCACCTTTTATCAACCTCTGGCCTCTACACACATGAATGTATGTATGCAGTGGCACAAACACACACACAAGCATGTATTCAGATATACTCCACACATGCACAAAAGTGTTACGGTACTGTTGTGTCGTTCTACAGCTAGTTATTCATGGAATAAAGAAGTACAAATCAGATATTTAAACAGAGAAATAGGAAGCTCTTGAAAAGCCAAGGACTGGTTAACCTTTACCAGCCAGAAACCAAGACTGCATCAAAGTTTTTACAGGGTGGGCATGCTGCACTGGCTGCAGACGTGTACATATTAGCTGAGAAAGAAGCACGCAGCCAGCACTGCTGTGTGCCTATGGGAAGAAACAATAGTGGAGGAAATCGCAGCCCCTGCCTCTCAGCAAGGACAGAGCAGCCAGCTAACTGAAAGATTAAGCTGCAAGAGACATAACGGGTGGCCACGTAGTCTGAAGATACTTTAGAGATGAGCCTGTCTCTGGATGTTAATAGACTTGTCTTCTGTTATGTTCCCTTGTTGTAGAATTAACACATCAAAGATAATCTACTATAAAAATGGTTGGCACCAAAATGTAAGAAGTAGTCAAAGTACAAGATGATGTGTGACTCTTAGGGTAACCTATCAATTCTGTGCTAACATCTGCACAGATGTTACAAGAACAGACACAGGTGACATTGAGCTGCCTTAGTAGGAGTCATGGCAGTACCCCTAAACTGCCCTGGGAATCACTGCTCCGTTTACCATCACCCAATAACAAGAAAAAAAATATCAATTTCACATGAGAAAATCCTTGACAAAACAGGAAATGTATTAATTTTATAAACCCTGTGTTGATTTGAATGAGAATACCCCGCATAGGCTCATATGCTTGAAGGCTTGGTCCCTCAATGGTGGAACTGTTTGGGAAGGTTTCAAAAGCATAGGCTATCTATCTATCTATCTATCTATCTATCTATCTATCTATCTATCTATCTATCTATCTCTGTCTCTCCCTCTCTAACTCTTGTCTCTCTCCAACTTTCTTTTTTTCTTTCTTTTTTTTTTAAGATGAGCCACTTTTTGTTTGTTTGTTTTGTTTTGCTTTGCTTTTCGAGACAGGGTTTCTCTGTGTAGCCTTGGCTGTCCTGGAACTCATTCGGTAGACCAGGCTGACCTCGAACTCAGAAATCCACCTGCCTCTGCCTACCAAGTGCTGGGATTAAAGGCGTGAGCCACCATTGTCCAGCCCACTTTTTTTTTTTTTTTAAGATTTCATTTATTTATTTGTTATATGTAAGTACACTGTAGCTGTCTTCAGACACACCACAAGAGAGGGCATCACCAGAAGAGGGCATCAGATCTCATTACTGATGGTCATGAACCACCATGTGGTTGCTGGGATTTGAACTCAGGACCTTCAGAAGAGCAGTCAGTGCTCTTAACTACTGAGCCCTCTCTCCAGCCCCCTCTCCAACTTTCAAATAAGTTATAAGCTCCAGGCACTGCTCTAGCATCATGCCAGCCTGCCTGTTGCTCTATGCCCTCTGAAACTATAAAAAAGCTCCCAGTTAAATGCTTTCTTTTACAAGCTGCATTGTCGTGGTGTCTCTCCACAGCAACAGAAAAGTAACTACGACAAACCCCAAAGACGAATTATTTCAATATTTGTGAGACAAAATGGAAAACAGACACAGACACTGCACCAGCAATGTCCTGAGGGGAGAGCAGCGGAGCTGCCGTCTGAGCAATGAGCAGAGTTAACCATCTAGCCCAGGAAGTGCCACATTTATTGAACTGAGCAGTGGACCAACAACCACAGCTACTCGGCTTTGGGGCATCTTCTTAAAAGTGAACAAAGTATACCTTATCAATACCAAAGGCCAATAATAAAATTCAACGGAAAAAAAACAAGGCTTAAGAAGACTTATTCCTATCACCTTGAACTTAAAAGCATCCAACACTTAACAGACATCTCAGATGACATCCGTGGAAAAACCAAGCATGTGAATGTGCTACCACAGATGGAAATATTTCAGCTTTGGGAAGATTCGTAACCCTCAGGAAAGCAGTCCTTTTTAAACAGCCCATGTGGTACAATCCTGTATCACACAGGGGTAGACGCCATTGTAAGTGTAGGTCAGGGAGGGTTCTAACAACAGAATCAAGAGGGCATTGAAATGCCTTTAATTCACAGTCCAACTAACTTTAACAAACTAACTCTTAGTGGTTTTACTTTTTTGTTTTGTTTTGTTTTTGTTTGTTTGTTTGTTTTTTCGAGGCAGGGTTTCTCTGTATAGCCCTGGCTGTCCTGGAACTCACTTTGTAGACCAGGCTGGCCTCGAACTCAGAAATC
>NC_034593.1:123141156-123150299 GCF_900095145.1 Mus pahari | reverse complement strand
AGTGCTGGGATTAAAGGCGTGCGCCACCATGCCCAGTGTGGTTTTACTTTTTAAATACTTGTTTTGTTTTTTTTTAAATTGTTAATTATGTGTATGGGCATGTTCTGTGTGGGGGTATGCATAAGTATGTGCAAGCATCCAAAGGGGCGAGCTGAGGTCATCAGATCCCCTGGCGCTATCTATAGGATGCTGGACATCAAACCAGGGTCCCATCTTCCATCCCCAGGAACCAGCACTTGTTAAACTAGAGTACAATATCTACAACTATCTGAAAAGACTCTTCATTTCATCTCTCCCTTTCCAGCTAAATATGAATGATATATAAAATGTATATTATCTTTGTGAGGTCAGAGTGCGGTTCCAAAACAACACTACAAACTGATTACATGCAGATGCACTGAGAACCCCATCCTCCTAGTTAAAATATTAGTGATTTGTGAGCATGAAAAATGATGTTATTCACCCCCAATTTTTTATTTTCCTAAAAGGAGTCAATCAATGGACCTTCAGAAGATTATACCATGAACTTCTGATGAATAAGTAAATTATCTAATTCTCAGCTTCAGTAATTAACATGCTAAACTATGGACCACAGAAACATATGCATAGCATGATGTTTAATATTTTTTTTGCAGGTAAAAAGTAGTTCTATGTCAAAAATAAATTTGAGAATGACTAATGTAGGGGAAATAAATTATTTCTTACTATCTAATAATATTATAAATAATATTAATTATAAAACACAATACCTTTCTATGTTTTTCCTGTAAAGAAGCATCTCTACTTATCCCCAACCAGTCCAGCAAGAGCGAAAGGATAACTTAAAGTACCCAAGAGCCTTTGAGGAGGAAGTTCTCAACCTGTGGGGCGAGACCCCTTTGGGGGTCAAATGACCTTGTCACAGGGATCACTTAAAACCATTGGAAAATAGATATTTACATTACGATTTATAACAGTAGCAAAATTACAGTTATGAAGTAATGTTATGGTTGGGGGTCACCACAGCATGAGGAACTGTATTAAAGGGTCATAGCATTGGGAAAGTTGAGAGCCACTGCTCTGGGGGAAGCCACAGTTACCAGCCACCTTGTTCTGGCACTTGGTCATCTTAAAGGCCAGTGCCCTCAGGGTTAATGTCACTGTCCTCCTGTCCCCTGGCAGCCTTGACTGGTAGCACAAAAGCCTTCTGCAACAGGTATTTTATTTCCCTGGATACAATGGCCTTTGAAATAGCTTTTGAAAAAGATACCTGAGCAATACACATTTGCATTCAGAATGAACCCTCATCCTCTGATGGGACAAAAGAACTTTAAGCAGCCCAATGAAGTAAATGCTATAAAAGTAGGGCAGGGGTATAAATATTGAAAAAAAAAAAATGAAGAAGGCTGGAGAGATGGCTCAGAGGTTAAGAGTACTGACTGCTCTTCCAGGGGTCCTGAGCTCAATTCCCAGAAACCACATGGTGGCTCACAATCATCTGTAATGGGATCCCATGCCCTTATCTTGTGTGTCTGATGACAGTGACAGTGTGCTCATATACATAAAATAAATAAGTAAGTAAGTCTTTTTTTAAAAAATAAAGAAATGTAAAATCAAGCATTTAGATTTTTAAATGATTTATGGTTTTTTTTATATTTTGGGGCAGTGGGTGGGGGGCATTGTGTGAGTGGCAGTAAAAGCCAGGATAGGGCATCTGACCCCCTGGAGGTGCAGTTACAGGGCTTATGAATCGCCCAGTGTGGGTGCTGGGAACCAAACTCAGCTCCTCTCGCAGCAAGCACTTCTTAGCCACTGAGCCAAGCCCCAATTTTAGAATCAAATTGAAATCAAAATTTAGCATTCCAATTTTTCAATCTCTTCTTGATGGTTCTGTAAACTCATCAATTGATCAGATTTTTTTTTAACTGCTTCATATAGCTGTTAAATTCAACTTATAAAAATTGTTTTTATTTTGCTCTGTTTTGTCTTTTAAGGCAAGGTATCACAAAGCCCCAGGCTGGCCTTGATCTCACTGTATAGCCAAGGCTCACCTTGATCTCCTCTTGATCCCCCTGCCTCAACCTCTCTTCCAAAAGCTGGGATGACAGGTATGGACCATTCTGGCAGCTATGGCTTCATTGTTAAAACAGAAATGGTAAATTCAAAGTGCAGTCCTCAATGCTGTCCTCCAGGTGGGGCTCTGGGTACTGAGACCAAAGGCCAGAAGAGCTCATGACCGATAAGCAAATACCACACACCTCACATTCCTCTCTCTTGTTGATCAGACAGACAGAGTGACTCATAAGCCTGGAGCCACTTCTCAGGTGTGTGTAAGCAGACATTTACAATGCTGCCGGAATTTACTTTCTTTCTTTCTTTCTTTCTTTCTTTCTTTCTTTCTTTCTTTCTTTCTTTCTTTCTTTCTTTCTTTCTTTCTTTCTTTTTTGGTTTTTGGTCTTTGGTTTTTAGAGACAGTGTTTCTCTGTGTAGCCCTGGCTGTCCTGGAACTCACTCTGTAGACCAAGCTGGCCTTGAACTCAGAAATCCGCCTGCCTCTGCCTCCTAAGTGCTGGGATTAAAGGCATGGGCCGGGGCTGGTGAGATGGCTCAGTGGGTAAGAGCACCTGAGTGCTCTTGCGAAGGTCCGGAGTTCAAATCCCAGCAACCACATGGTGGCTCACAACCATCCGTAACAAGATCTGACACCTTCTTCTGGAGTGTCTGAAGACAGCTACAGTGTACTTATAAANAAAANCTTAAAAAAAAAAAAAAAAAAATAGGCATGTGCCACCACTGCCTGGCCGGAATCTGCTTAACAGCAAAACTGCTCGTTTCTAAACTATAGCAAACCTTGTGCTTTCCAAACTTCCAGAGCTACCACTCTGAGCTTTCTGACCTGCTTGAGTTCCAGTCCTGTATCCTTTGGTGATCAACAGCAGTATGGAAATGTAAGCCGAATAAACCCTTTCCTCCCCAACTTGCTTCTTGGTCATGATGTTTGTGCAGGAATAGAAACCCTGACTAAGACACATGGGATGCAGTTGCTTGAAGATACCCTGCCTCTGCCTCCCCATCATTTGGACTACAGGCATGGGTCACTGCACCCAGCTTTTTATATGAGTGCTGCCGACCAAAGGCAGGGCCTCATGTTTGCCTGCCAAGCACACTGAGCCATCATGCTTGCCTGTCAAGCACACTGAGCCATCTATCAGACCCTTCACTTATTCCTAACCACATCATGAAAGAACATGATACGAAGGCAACAACTGAAGACACCAATTGTGTTCGAAGCAAGCTCCCACAGAGAGACTGCTTTAAAAGGAACAATCTGGGGCTGGAGAGACAGCTCAGCGACTAAGCACTCCTTGCTCTTGTAGAGGACCTGGGTTTGATTCCTAGCACCCACGCGGTGGCTCACAACCATCCATAACTCTAGGACCAGAGGACACAATGCCCTCTTCTGACCCTCTCCAGCAAATATCTCCACACAGCCCCAACACTCACAAATAAAATAAAGCAAACAAATCTAATTTTAAAAACTTTAAAAAAAAAAAAAAAGAAAAACTATATGAAAAGGAGTATCCATGAGACCAGGGATACTATACCACTGGAGTCTCCAAACAAACGTACGTATATAACAAATATTTATTAAAGGAGCAATAATAAGAAAGAGTTAGATCCAGTTCTCCACACATTCAAGAGAGATCACCCCCACGAAAAAAAAAAAAAAAAAAAAAACCTTAGCCCAACAACAGATGTGGGAGAAACAGTATTTTATCACTGGCATTTTCTAGAATTTGAGGACAAAGCAAGCTGCACACACTGCATGTGCTTGGGTGAACTGCTCTCCCAGGATCCTGAGGAAGCCCCTGACAGCAGCCAGTTTGTCAATCTTTAAGTTTTTTAACAAGGAGAATGAAGGGAGGTGGGGTGACTTAAACACTGTGTTCCCCAAAGGTCAGGTCCACCTCAAACCACAAAATGGGACCTTACTGGAAAATAATGCTTTAAAGACATCAATCGTTGAGTTTGAATGAGGTCGTATCAAGCCCTAACCCAACAGATAAGAAGGTGGGCATGGGGGCTGGAAAGATGGCTCATCAGTTAAGAGCACTGACTGCTCTTCCAGAGGTCCTGAGTTCCGATTCCCAACAACCACATGGTGGCTCACAACCATCTGTAATGGAATCTGATGCCCTCTTCTGGTGCGTCTGAAGACAGCTACAGTGTACTCACATAAATAAATAAATAAATAAATAAATAAATAAATAAATAAATAAGAAGGTGGGCATGGTGACTTGTGCCTGTGATCCCAGCATTAATACCCCAGACAACACTGCATGGCCTTCATGCTTCTGAATCCACACTGTCTACCTGGGAGCTAGTGAGGTCTTCGGAGAGTTCAGAGATGATGTAAGTTTCAGACCAGCCTGGGCCACATAGTGAGACCTTGTCTCAAAAACACACAAACTTCAGAAGAAAGAGAGATGTGGGGGGTAGGGTGGGGGGGAAGGTGGAAAGAGCTGTATGGCGAAGGGGACAGAAACTGGAGTCAGGCAACTACAGAGCAAAGAAAAGGAGGGTTTCAGGCAGTGAGGGGGCATAGGCAAGGAAGGGCCTTTGACAAGTCTGTAGGGAAGCCTAGCTCCAGATGCACCTTGATTGGGATTTGCAGCATCCGCCACTGTGAGAGAAGACGCTCTCACTGTTTCGAGCATCCCAGTTTGTCAGAATTTGCTCTGACAACACTGGGGAAATTAATACACTGGAGAACGCGGCATAGCCTCGGGGACTGTGTGTGGAAACACATCTTCATTATTCTGAATTCCACGCTGTCTGCCTGGAAGCTAGTGGGGTCTTCAGGGAATTCTGAGCAGCCCTCAGAAAGGAAAAGCGAGAATTCCATGGGTGTCACATTCCCTTTCTGCCCTAGGAAACTGCAAAGATGAAAATGGGGATTTAAAACTCAAAGAAAGGACTGGAGTGTATTTTACATTTAAAAACTGAAGAAGTCCCAATCAGTTTTCTAATCAGAACAGCTATAGGCAATCCCCTGCATCTGGCTTGGGAACATGAGACACAAGTTCTAGTTGGCTGCTTACACTGTCTTACCGCCTTTCGACAATAGTTTAGCTGAAAATCTTGACAACAGAGACAATACAAAGAGCCTTCAGCAAGATTAGTTATTTTGCATGGAGAGACATGTTAAAGAGAAATGGCAATGAAGTGACTTTCTATCCCAAAAAAGCAAACTGTGATCATCATTCAAAAACAGTCAGTGGGTCAGTGAGCCCGCTTAGCAGAGCAAGGTGCCGACTCCACACAGCTGATGGCCAAGTTTGGCTCCCCAAGTCCCTAGTGCTGGGAGAGGAGAACTAATTCCACTGCACTGACCTTTGATCACCACACATGAGCTGACATAAACCCCTCAATCTCTCACTCTTTCTCGCAGGCCCTTCAGTCACAGAGATGTGGAAGTANCCCCCCCCCCCCACGCTCTATACACCAACCGTTACGCAAACTCTGGTTCCCAGTACATCAATACATCCAGCTATTTGCTCAGATGCCTATATGTGGACAATCCCCTGGTCCACAGCTGGCCACCATTACACCTTGATAAAGTTGGACACAGCCGTGTTAGGAGCTGCCATAGCCACCATCTTAACTTCAGTCCTGGCTAGAAGAACCCTGGCAGTTTGGTTTCCATTCTGGTCAAGGCAACCAGTGACCGCCTCATGGCTAACCCTCAGGACCCTTCTCAGTGTCTTTCCATCAGGAGCACCTCTGCAATGGCTGACGCTTGTGAGCACTGTTTGCTCCTAGAGTACTCTCCCTCGGGCTCTGCACACCTCCACCAAGTGACTCTACTTCTGGCCATTCCTTGTATAGATTTATCTACCAACTTTTCTTTTCCGCATCCTTATTTATTATAATTCCTCAGGGTCCTGTCCTCTTTGTGTCTTCCCTTATCACACCTACAATGATCAATATTTTGCTGGCTTCCATGCTCCTACTCCAGTTCAAATGCTTATTTAGTTCTGTTTCTGTGTTTCCTTTAGAGATGGGGGGTCATACTAGATAGCCCAGGCTGGCCTCAAACTCTGACCCCTTTGCCTCAGCCTCCCAAGGGCTGAGATGACAGGCATGTACCACCATGCCTGGCTTGCTTCCAAAGTTCTCTATTTCTCTAGCATGCTCACCAACCGTTATTATAAATGCTTGCTTCATGAAGTCACCTCCCAACCAAATTATTAGCGTTACCAAGGTCTCAGAAAGAAATGAACATAGCGTATAATCATGAGCATAGCAGCCAAAACACAATAGGACCCCAAGAGGTAACTGAATGAATAAGCATCTACAATCAGAAGCTCCACAGAAGCCACAGAGAGAGGGTACACTCCACACCTACACATGAGGGGGTGACACGTCATCTCCCTCTTCAAAGGCTGGCCTCTTCGTGCAGAGTAAACAATGGTACAACCACAGTGAGTCTAAATGGAAAGGAACGGTGTACCACTAACAGAAGCTCTTTTTGCTCAGCAGTGAGCTCGGGTGACTCATTACTTCTCACATTTTTAGGAAGGCCACACTCAATATGCCAGCATGTGGGAGAACGCATACCCACTGCCAAGAGGGTGAGGGAAAAAAAGTCCAAGAGTCATCCTCAAACATGCTGTGTATGTGTGCACACACACAAACATTCTTACTCTTGTAGAAATAGATAGCACAGTGGAAGAAAAGAGCTAAGGGTGTGTCCCACACTCAGGTCGCCACCTGGGCCGGAGGCGAGGCGATACCCATTGTGAGAGGTGGCTCCACAGGGCGACCTCCATCAACCATAGACACGGAAGGTCCAGGTCAGGGGAAGGAAAACTGTAGGAAAGGATTGTCATCACTGTGATGCATACACTATGGCTATGATAGGCTAGAGCCGGGTTCTGCCGTTCCGATTGCTCCATCTTAATGTAAGGAAATGGCACTGGGAGAAGGGGTGACTTAACCCTTAGAGCTAAGAAGTAAGACAGGGCAGCTCTTTGCACTAAGTGCTCGATCCCAAAGTGGGCAGGAGGGAAGAGTTAGAACGCATCGGGAGAAGCATGTCAATTTGGAAAGTGAAGACAAATGGCTGCAGAAGTTATTTTGGGGACTAGAGAGATGGCTCAGCNGTTAAGAGCACTGACTGCTCTTCCAGAGGTCCTGAGTTCAAATCCCAGCAACCACATGGTGGCTCACAACCATCTGTAATGAGATCAGACGCCCTCTTCTAGTGTGTCTGAAGACAGCTACAGTATACTTACATATAATAAATAATAAATAAATCTTTTTTAAAAATAATAAAAAAGTTATTTTTGTTGTTGCTGCCCTGAGATGTAAAAATGAGAAAGGGTTGGGCAGGGTTCTTTCTGATCATAGGACCTTCCAGCAGTATGTACGGTTTACAATTACATATATGTGCTACTTAGCTACGATGTAAGAGCACACGGAAGAAGGCCAAGGCTTTGGCGTTCAGGGCAAGATGTGGTCTGAGGCCCCGGCTCAAACCCTAGCACTAACAAAAAGAGAAAACACAGAGAGGGTGTGAAGCACAAGAAGCTATGACCAAAATAGAAGCCTGATGCATTTAGGAACCCACAATGACACACCCGGAAACTTTGAACGCTATTCATTACTCTGGGTGGTAGAATTGTAAATGTTCGTAATTACTACTTCTCTTTCAAATGTCAGCGTAGCTATGTTATCAAGGAATAATCTCCTTTTCACAAAATATTTATTTACTTACCTTGGCTGCTTTTTCCACTTTTAAGCCTGCATCCAGAGCAAAGAGAATTGTCATGTTGTACCCAGTCTGGTTCCCATGTCCCCGAGGCCACCAGATCTCCACAGCAACATCCTTTTAAGAAATAAGTCATTCTAAGTAATGTTTAGACACAGGTTTAGGAAAACAGTGCAGCCTGGAGGGTTATATGACATTCTCAGTGCTGAAGCACAAACTGTGTCCTGAAGCCGCACGAGTCTCCGCACCTACACTAAGCCAAAGCTTAGCCACAGAATCGCTGCTTTAAAAATGTATATATTTATTTGTTTGCTTATTTCAAGTCAGGGTCTCCTGTAGCCCAGGTTGACTTTAAACTCTTTGTGTAACAGAGGACGACCATAAACTTCTGGTCCTCCTGTTTCCACTTCCAGAATCCCAGGGCTACAGTTATATGGTGCCGGGCATCAAACTGAAGACCTCAAGCCTACTAGGGAAGGACTCTACTGACTGAGCTCTCTTCCCAGCCCCTCCACTGAGAATATTTAAAGCAAGAGATTCCCACGGCAGAACAGCACGCAGTGGAAACCCAGCTGATACCTGCTCTGCCTCTCCGTGAATGTTTAGTCTCTAGTCTCTATAGTTGGACTTGGACATTGACTGTTGCTCTAAGCCCAAGACAGAGCTCTTGTGGAGTCTTGCTTCCTTCCAAGTCACTGTCACTCTCCAGTTCACCATCACTAACCAGGTTCATAAAACAAGGAAAGCTAAAACCTGCCCCACCCACCTAACCGGGAGGGAACCTCAGTCCAGGTTTAGCGCTTTACAGAAGGGATAAGGGCCAGTACTCAGAGCAAGAGAAAAGAGCAGAAGGGATCCACGCTGAACCCTGAAACGTAGAACCAGTTAGAGGCTAGGGCACTGAGAGTAACAGGAAAAAAACCAAAGGCGTACCTGACTCCTTAGAAGACAAACTGACAAAGTAATCACATATTTTCCATTATATTAATCTCACATGTGAAAAAAACAACTGTTGGTTAATACACAGAATATATGAAAAGTTAAAAATAAAGGCAAAAATGCCGCGTGTGGTGGTGCACACCTGTAAACCTGAAATCTCATCCCCCAAGAGAGCCAGCCACAGGCAGGGAGAACACTGTGAGGGTACTGAGAGCAGCCTGGGCTACACGCAACTCTTGGCCAGCCTGGGCTACAATGTAAGACCCTAAGTCAAACAAACAAACAAACAAAAAGAAGTCACTCTGGGCGGCATTGTGAGTTTCACTTTGTGCTACAGTGTGCAACCTTGTCTTTAAAACATAATCCAGGGGGCTGGTGAGATGGCTCAGTGGGTAAGAGCACCCGACTGCTCTTCCGAAGGTCCGGAGTTCAAATCCCAGCAACCACATGG
>NC_034593.1:123139319-123141131 GCF_900095145.1 Mus pahari | reverse complement strand
AAAAAAAAAAAAAAAACGTAATCCAAATAAAACCCTTAAAAATAAAAAATAAGCCGGGCGTGGTGGCGCACACCTTTAATCCCAGCACTCAGGAGGCAGAGGCAGGCGAATTTCTGAGTTCGAGGCCAGCCTGGTCTACAAAGTGAGTTCCAGGGCAGCCAGGCCTATACAGAGAAACCCTGTCTCGAAAAACCATAAATAAAATAAAATAAAATAAAATAATAAAAATAAAAATAAAAAATAGTGAGAAAATGACTTTTGGAAAATACAGGCAAGGGCTGGCGAGATGGCTCAACAGGTAAGAGCACTGGCTGCTCTTCCAAAGGTCCTGAGTTCAAATCCCAGCAACCACATGGTGTCTCACAACCACCCGTAATGAGATCTAACACCCTGAAGACAGCTACAGTATACTTACATATAATAAATAAATAAATCTTGAAAGAAAGAAAGAAAGAAAGAAAGAAAGAAAGAAAGAAAGAAAGAAAGAAAGAAAGAAAGAAAGAAAGAAAGAAAATACGGGAAGGAAGAAAGTTGCTAGCCACTCCCACCCCGCCATTTCTTCCCTTGAACAGCAAATGCACTCATCCAGCACCTCCCCAGAAGTGACGTCACTCACCTTCCTAATTTTGACCAGGAGTTTAACAATCCTGTACCCAGGTTGAAGTTCAATGTGGTTTGTCTGCCATGTTTTCAGTTTAGGGATGGCTACAGTCACCTGACCACCAACTGGCTTTGAGCTGAAGATGTCAAAAGAAGCCTCTATTTCAATATTCCAGGCCTGAGAAGCGTTATCTACAGCACAGAGGAAGAAAACAACAGGTGCATCATTTATGCACACCTCAGAAGTCATGCAAAATGAGAACTGAGCAGTGGCTAAGCCGTGAGCTCTCTGTGGGGCTGCCACAGCAGGGCGCAGGGGAGGGATGGGGAGGTGGGAGATAGACATGGGGATGACACACTTGGAGGAAATGATCCGCATTCCAAACAACCAGAATTGTGCATTTTATACAGATTTGTAGTAGCACATGGGAAATTAAGCAACTTGGAGTTCATAAAACCTTAAGTAGTCAGTGACTTTTTATGTTATCACTAGAATAGGGTATAAGCTGTCTTGTGTGCCAGGAGTAACATCTAGAGCACAGCTTCCCAGTGGATCTCTTCGGGAATCTACAAGTCACCAGCTCCTACAGAAACCCATGATCTTCAGCTCTCTCGCATGCTAGATAGTTTTGAAAGTAGTTCTGGGAGGCGAGAACAGAAGGGAAGCAAGCATCCCAGAATCCTGTACGGCACCTGCCCCTCCCAACCTGACTAAGCCTGGTGCCCTCCCTCATTCTTACACCCTAGGTACACATAAGAAACAGACACTTGAAGGAACAGGTAGGGGGACAGACAAGGCTAGCCTTCCCTCTCCGTGAGGCCAACCTTGGCCTGAAGCCTCCTTCCTCACTGGTGTCCTGTGCCCGTGCAGGAGGGGCTGCAGCTTATTTTAGTCTTATGACCTCAACCAGGAAGGTGATCCAGAGGAAGGCAGACTGTGGTTCTAAACAATGACTCATGCTAGGGTTTTCCCAAGGCTGGCTCATTCACTCTCATGCAGGTTCTTGAAAGGAAGGAGGGAAGAAAAGAGAAGGGAGGAAGGGAAAGGAAAGAAAAGGGAAGGGAGGAGAGAGGAGGGGACGAGAGGAGAGGAGAGGAGAGGAAAAAGGAAAGGAAAAAGGAAAGGAAAGGAACAGGGAACAAAATACCCATGAAAAGAGTTACAGAGACAAAGTTTGGAGCTAAGACAAAAGGATAGACTATCAAGAGACT
>NC_034593.1:123123808-123138804 GCF_900095145.1 Mus pahari | reverse complement strand
GGTAGGGGAGCAGGGGTCAGGGGAGGGTATAGGGAATTTTCGGGATAGCATTTGAAATGTAAATAAAGAAAATATCTAATAAAAAAAAATTTTAAATTAAAAAAAAAAAAACAGAAAGGAGAGGAAAACAAAACTCTTGCATCTGGCCTGGGTGGAAAGGCACGGTAACACTAAGCAGACATACCTATTCAAAGGGTCAAAAAGCCCCTAGTGTGGGGGCCACACATTTGACTGAAAAAACCCTCTAAGGAAAGGTGGAGACTGTAACTAAGTGGAAGAGTGCTTGCCCTATGTGTGTGTGTGTGTGTGTGTGTGTGTGTGTGTGTGTGTGTGTGTAGCCCTGGGTTTCTCCAGCATGGAGGTTCAAGAACTTATCCATTGGCAGGGTCTAACTGTACATATTAATCCCAGCACTCAGGAGGCAGAGGCACTCAGATCTTTGTGAGTTGAAGGCCAGCCTTGTCTACAGAGAGAGAGAGTTGAGTTCCAGGACAGCCAGGGCTACAAGAAGAAACCCCACCTCAATCAATCAATCAATCAATCAATCAATAGCAGGGGGGGAGGGCAGAAATTCTCCAAAGATTTCCAGCTTTTATATTGTAATAGAGTCCATGTCTTTATCAGGATGTGGCCTGACGAGAAAGTAAAAAGAATTAGCTCAGCAAGTAAAAGAATTGCCACATAGCCTGCTGACCTGGGGTCTATTCCCAGACCCCACATGATAGAAGGAGAGAATCAATTCCCACAGCTGATTCCCCTGACCCACAAATGCCTGCAAGCACACACATGTGTGCGCACACATCCATCAAATGAATGAATAAAATTTATTTTTTTTAGAGAAAGAGAAAGCTTTATTCATCTGACTATTGAAAAAAAGAAACTGTGAAAGAAAAAAAAGGATGTCATAAGGGCTGGAGAGATGGCTGTGTGGTTAAGAGTCCTGACTGCTATTCTAGAGGACCCGGTGTGGGTCCTAGCACTCACATCAAGTGGCTCAAGATTTCTATAATTCCAGTTCCAGGAGGCTGGCTTTCATGATACCCACTTGCATATGTGTTGTCTTAGTCAGGGTTTCTATTGCTGCACAAAACATCATGACCCAGAAGTAAGCTGGAGAGGAAACGGTTTATTCAGCTTACACTTCCACACCATCAAAGGAAGTCAGGACAGGAACTCACACAGGGCAGGAACTTGGGGAGCAGGAGCTGATGCAGAGGCCATGGAGGGAGTGCTACTTACTGGCTTGCTTCCCCTAGCTTGCACAGCCTGCTTTCTTACAGTAACCAGGACCACCAGCCCAGGGATGGCACCACCCACAAGGGACTGGGCCCTCCTCCCCCTAGATCTCATGGAGGCATTTCCTCAAGGGAGGCTCCTTTCCCTGTGATAACGCCAGTTCATGCCAAGTTGACACACAAAACCAGCCAGTACACGCATGATGTACACAGACTTATGCAGACACACATATTTATGCATTTTTAAGAATCTTAAAGAGAGAGAGAGAAGCTTGATGATACGGGCCTTTAATCCCAGCACTCACGAGGCAGAGGCAGGCAGATCTCTGTGAGTTCAATGGCAACCTGGTGTACATGCTCAGTACATGAGCATCAGATGGGGCTGGTATGATAATGGGCAACATAAATGCCACCCAAGTGTGAGGAGGACCCGAGTTGGAATTTTTCCAGAGTTTTGTGAATCTGTGTACTGTAGAACATGTCTGTAACCTCCCCTTTCAGCGAGACTGAAGATGGAGGTGGGAAACTCCTCTGCAGCTCATGGCTAGATATCCTGACGTACAACCCAACAAAATGGAGACTAACAGAATGGAAAACCAAAACAGACACCCAGGGCTGTCTTCTGGCCTCCATGTGTGTGCCCCAGTAAGAGAGGGGGAGAGGCATACAGGGCTTAAGCACTAACAAGGAGGTGGGAACACTCAGGTAGGCATGGGATGGTCTGCAATCCACGACCACGGCTTGTGTAAGAGGAGGGTGGTTCATCTCATGGGCAGAGAAGGCTGTTCAAAGGCAGCTGCCTGGATCGACTTTCTCCCGATGGTCCCCTCACGGGCAACCTCCCACACTCTGAGTTCCTGAACCATTACTAGAAACTGAGAGGCCAGAGGGAACCATGGTCCCATGCATTTAAAGAAGGTGGAGGACAGGTCTCTGTGACCTCTGAATGATGGAATGTGTCAACTCCAACACCCTGTGTTTGCCCAGACTCCCATCAGAATTATGGGACAGATTCAAGCAGCTGATTTTCAGGAAGCTGCCAGCTAAACTGGCCAGACGGGCAGGCTCACAGCTGACTAACACAGCCCTGTGCCCTGACTCACCAACCAGAACTCCTTGCCAATTTAGGGGAAATGCTCAAAACTGAACTGAAAGCAAAACACCTCGGGGCAGAATCCACTCAAAATAAGGACAAGCCAGCGAGAAGGGAACCCACGCGAGTGACCAGTCAGAGAGCAAGACCTAAAGACTTGTCATGTGGCCTAATAGAAACGAAGCTCTTTTACAGAAGGACGCTGGCATTTTAAGGGGAAAGTAATTCAAAAACGAACAAAAGGTAGAAACTAAAGGAATAGACAGATAACATCAACAACAACTGCCAATAAGACACTCAGCAGGACTGACAAATTCTTGTCTGTTTTTACGTTATATTTCCCAAGTGAAGACTTAGTAAAGGGCAGCTGTACGCCAGGCAGGCCACAGTCAGGCTAAAAGGGCAGCCTGTTTCTCCATTCCTAGGCATGTCATCTAGAATGACGGAGGGGCCCGGGGCTGAGGCAAGCATCTATGTGTGGACAGGGCAAGAGTGGAGAGAGAGCCTCTGAGTCGGCAGACAAGGCTTAAACACTCAACAGAGACCAACAGCCCTGCTCAGCTAGGTAAATCCAAAGGCAGGCTGGAGAGATGGCTCGCAGGGCGGGCGAGCACTTGCTGGGTAAACCGGGAGGACCTGAGCTCAGGCCCTAACACCTATGTAAAAAGCTGACTGTGAGTAATCCCAGTGCTGGGGGGCAGGGTGGAGACAGGAGGGAGGGTGGCTGGAGCTTGCTGGCTCCCTGCACAGCTCCAGTTTCACTGAAGGACACCAGCTCAAGGAAATAGGGTAGAGAATGATGAACCAGGAGACTCAGAGTTCCCCTCCGGCCTCTGCGAAGATATTCATACACCATATACATGCTCACAGAAAATATATTTAGAAACAAATAATTATTCATTATCAATAAGACATTAAGAAAAAGAATCAGTGGGAAAGGAAACTGGCAGTGGGAACAGCTCTGATAGAGAGTGGGGCCTGAGGCAACGGGGTGAGAGGGGGCGCTGGGATAGGGTAGCTGGGGTTGGAGGCTGTCTCAGGTGTGAGGTGGGGAGTGGGGGCGGGGAGCATGAATGAAAGCAAATCAACCAACCTTTCTTTCTTTCTTTCATTCTTTTTTTTTTTTTTTTTTTTTTGGTTTTCGAGACAAGGTTTCTCTGTATAGCCCTGGCTGTCCTGGAACTCACTCTGTAGACCAGGCTAACCTCGAACTCAGAAATCCACCTGCCTCTGCCTCCAAAGTGCTGGGATTAAAGGTGTGTACCACCACTGCCCGAAGTCCCTTCTTTCCTTCCTTTCCTGTTGGGTCTCTCCCTTCCCCCAAAATAAATATTTTAGCAGTGATCTATCTACAGGCCTGGTTTATACTGTAAGTTTTCATGACAAACCATTTGCATGTATTTCAGACTTTTATAAATTGGCTATCCTGAATTATTTAAGAAGACCCTGAAGAATATACTTATATTCCAAATTATAAACACACTTTTTGTAATAAAAACACTCAATTTTTTTTTTTCAAGAAATCGCAAACCTCGACTTACCATATACTGGCAAAAAAGTGAGGTAATCCAGATGAGCAATGTTATAGGCTTCAATTCTAACATCTTTCCAGATTCCCTGAGAGGGAAAGGAAGGGCCCCAGTCCCAGCTGAAGGAGCACTGTGCCTGGAATTTCAGGGGAAGAAAAGGAGAGGTAGGCAAAAGATAAGACATGTGTGTACGAAGATGTTATGATACATGCTAAATGAAAAGTTAGTTAAAAAAAAAAAGGCAAGATTCTGTCTTTAAAATATTACATACACATGCGTATAGCAGTTTTTTAATGATGCCAGAGCAAGACGGTGGCCTGGAGGGGGCGGGGCTTCACCAATGTGTTTGAAAGATAGATGGCTACCTTTGTCTTTCCTTGTGCACCAACAAGCCAATACCTCCCGTCCCTCCACGCCTCTCCACCCCTTCCACTGCCGTCCAAATGTCTTCACTCTAAACACCTTGCTTAACTTAGTCACCTTGATGAGGACTCCAAATCCAGTCACAGTTACAGTCTAAGGTACTTGAGTAGAGGCGGTGTTACAACTTCAACATGTGAGTTTGGGGAACACTGTTCAGCCCCTAACTAATTGCGTTTGGGTGTCGTGTGTGTGTGTGTGTGTGTGTGTGTGTGTGTGTGTGTGTGTGTGTGTGTGTGTGCGCGCGCGCACNCGTGTGTGTGTGTGTGTGTGTGTGTGTGTGTGTGTGTGTGTGTGTGTGTGTGTGCGCGCGCGCACGCGTGCATGAGCAAGCTTCACAGCACACCCAGCTCAGAGTCTCCCTACTGGTGTCCGTGCCCTCCTGTGCTCATCTCCCTTGTGCATGTGCTAGTTAAAGAGAGCCACTTCCTATGAATAGAATATAGCAGAGGTGATGTCATTTTCAAAATTAGATTACAGAAGACCGGCCCTTCTGTTTGGGGCCCTGTCCCGTGCTCTCTCTTGGCCAAGAGGGAAGCCAGCTGCTGTGTCCTGAAGCAGCACTGTGGGAGGCCTGCCTGAGAGACTTGGGCAGTGGATCTAAAATTTCTCAACAGCCGTGGTGAGCTCAGAACTCTTGTCAGCCCTGGTCAAGCTGAGGTGATGGCTTGATTAAAACGCCCTGAGCTACAGATGCCCTTGCCAAACTGTACTTAGGCTGAGAAACGCAGACTTAGTTTGCTATATATTATTATTACTATCATTTGCTATACAGATGAAGATGATGACTATTATTATTATTGTAACCAAAATACCCACTTTAGTGCCATAGTTAAATTTATCAAGAAGAACACAAAATCTAGTTATGCATTATTTCACATTCATTCTTCAAAAGCCTACTATGTCAGAGCACTGCTATTTATTGTTTGTTTGTTTGTTTGTTTGTTTTGTGTTTTGCTTTTCAATTGTCACTATGAAACCCAGGCTACCCCTAGTCCTGTGCTTTCAGGCCAGGTCTGAAAGTGCCAGGACTACAAGCAGTGGCCACCACACCCAGCAAATGTTTGTTCTCTCTGAAGTTCTCCAAAACACTGCTGTAGCTAACCACTCCTGTATTAAACATAACAACTCGATGAATGAGTAGCCTCATTGAAAGATAAAGATATTATTAACATGTTTTTAAAAAAAAACAAAAAACAAAACTAGCCTTTGTTAGCACCAGGACACTCCAAGGCCTGGCCCAACCATGTGACACTAGACCTGCGTTGTCAGGACAACGACCCTCAATCCCACAACTCACCTGGCTCAGACCCCACCCTCATTGGTGTGATGTCATTCTCCCTATAAATTAGGGGATCACCCTCTCCTCGCTCTCTTCTCCTCCTCTCTTCACCCTGCTCTCTTCTCTTCTTCTTTTCCCCCCTTCCCCCTTTTCTCCTCCTCCTCTCTCTCTTCTCTACTCTTCTACCCACTTTGCCGCTCCCCATCCCTGCTTAATAAACCTCTCACGTGGAATCACCTTGGCATGGTCTGCTGTTTGGTTTATCCGCTCAAATCATATATATTAATATTGCTTAATAATACTAATTCATAAAAGCCTTATTCCCTACCTCATTAAGTATATACTCAAAAGTCCTCGTTTAGGAATGCCAAACACAAACTGATGGTGGCATTCGCTTTTAATCCTAGCACTCAGGAGGCAGAAATGAAGGTCTGCAAGTTCTAGGCCAGTCTGGTGCACATAATGAGTTCCAGGATAGCCAAGGCTATACAGAGAGGGGGAAAAAAAGGAATACCAGGTGCACATACAGAGAGAGAGAGAGAGAGAGAGAGAGAGAGAGAGAGAGAGAGAGAGAGAAATACATACGCACACATATACCCACAATCACTTACTTCAGACTCTGACTGGAGTAGCTGTCTATCTGAGAGACATAATTTTATCTGCCAGCTACCTGTCTGAGAACCACGACACTAAAACAATTCCAATTATGAAGTTACAAAGGTTCAGATTCAACCAGCAAGAAGTGATTCTCTGATGATTCGCATCTCAAGGGACTGGGAGGAAAAGGAAGAGTAATGGGATCCAAGTGATAGAGAAAAGAAAGGGAGGAGACCGTCCAGTGGGGGAGGGGTCCAGCCGGGACCAGGCTGGGGAGTCAGCGAGAACCGTGGGGGAGGGAGGGAACAACCGAGCACAGACCGGAAAGCCACCGGTGTGCGCACTGCCGAAAATGAAACCTCTGTGCTAATCTCAACGTTTAACTTAAAACAAACAAACAAACAAAAAAAAAAACTGAAATTAAAAAAAAAATCCCATCAAGCAGAAAATTTTCTTTTACTTTTTAAGAATAAAATATATTTACAAGATTAAAAAATCTATGACACTGTGAGTTCAGCTTTGAAAAGTTAAGTCGGAAAAGATGCTTTCTGAGTGAAGGAATGCTGGAGTGGGGGGGGATGCGGGTGTGTGCGGGTTGGGGGGGGATGCGGGTGTGTGTACGGGGGTCATGTGGGTGTGTGTACCGGGGATGCGGGCGTGTGTACGGGGATCCGGGTGGGTGTATGGGGGGATGTGGGTGTGTGTGTACTGGAGATGCGGGTGTGTGTGCCCGGGGTGCGGGTGTGTACCGGGGATGCGGGCATGTGTACGGGGATCCGGGTGGGTGTATGGAGGGATGTGGGTGTGTGTGTACTGGGGATGCGGGTGTGTGTACTGGAGATGCGGGTGTGTGTACCGAGGATGCGGGTGTGTGTGCCCGGGGTGCGGGTGTGTACCGGGGATGCAAGCGTGTGTATCGGGGATGCGGGGGTGTGTACCGGGGATGTTGGGGGGGGTGTTCCCAGGATGCGGGTGTGTACCGGGGATGCAGGCGTGTGTACCGGGGATGCGGGGGTGTGTACTGGGGATGTGGGGGTGGGGTGTACCGGGGATGTGGGTGTATGTACGGAGGATCTGGCCACACTGCTCTCACCCAAGAATGGTTTCCTTCAGTCTGTATTTATGTCAGAAGAAGATAAGTATGTTTCTACTACAGAGAAAAATGAAAGTGTGCCTCTCACCCCTCACCAAGGAAACTTCTCTTTTGCAGCAGAGACCATCTTAGAAAACTACAAGTAGTCAAAATACAGAGATCACCAGGATTCCCAGGCACAATGAGGGCAGCCACAGCACGTCTCCTGCACCTGGACCCAGGAAATATTAAGGAAGACGTGGCAAAATTGTAAGAGCCAGAAGATCTGCAAGTCTGCTGGGACCCTGTACCCATGAAATCTCAACAGTGACAATATGGCTCCCTAAACGAGACCCGGACAATGAAAGACCAATAGGTGTGAGTGGGGACATTTTCATGGGGCCCCACCCCTAAGCAAAAGACAACCACCTTCAAGTGACTGTGGAGAGAGAGAGGATTCACCTTTCCAGGGAGATCCCTGACATCACGTTCACAAAAGCAACTTAAACAGATTCATCAGGCCGGGAAGTGATGGCGCATGCCTTTCATCCCAGCACTTGGGAGGCAGAGGCAGGTGGATCTCTGAGTTCGAGGCCAGCCTGGTCTACAGAGTGAGTTCCAGGATAGCCAAGACTGCACAGAGAAACCTTGTCTTGAAAAACAAACAAANAAAAAAAAAAAAAAAGATTGAGCTACACAAGCAAGAAAGTAGGGCATTTTCTTAATTAGTGATTATGTGAGAGGACCCAGCCCATTGTGGGCAGTTCCATCCCTGGGCTTGTGTTCCTACAAAAAAGCAGGCTGAGCAAGCCAGGAGGAGCAAGCCAGTAAGCAACATCCCTCCACAGCCTCTGCATCAGCTCCTGCCTCCCGCTCTGCTTGAATTCCTGCCCTCACTGCTTTTGATGATGAACTGTTACATGGAACTGTGAGTGAAATAAACCCTTTCCTCCCCAAGATGTTTGTGGTCATGGTGTTTCATTGCAGCGATGATAACCCTAGATAAGACAGCAGGCAAGGAGAGAACAAAATATTCAACACCCCACCAAGCTTCAGATCCCTTAATTCCCTCAGCCAATTCGGATGTTCACTGATTCAGAAAGTATCTGTGACTCGGGCTGGAACGGCTCCTGCTCATGACGCTCACAGATGAGTAAGGAAGTTGAACACGGAATGAAGAGCACACGCATGGTGAACTTTATAAAGGAAATAGGGAGCTGGGAGTTGGGAAGGTCAAGTATCTACACAAGTTTTCTGAAAAAAAGAAAGAAGAAAGAAAAACTTTTAAGCTGAAGATATGGCTCAGCGGGGGAGCGCTTGCTTCTATTCCCAAGGCCCCAGGCTTCATACACAGATCAGTCAGCTTTGCGCTTCTCAAGCTTCTAGAGCTTCTTCTCGATTCTCTCACAGGGAAGCCTCTTTCTTCCACCTTGAGTTAGGGAAAGGAAGTGGAAGGGCTCTGTCAGAGGAAATGCAAACGTCATCAGGATGTAGCCTGCTCCATCAGGAGGAGGTGGGGCGAGACTGAGGTGGGAGTTTTGGACATTAGCCTACTGATGGTGCCAAGCTGTCGAAAGATAAAAATTATAATCTTTGAAAAGTATAACTAGTCCTTTCCGCCCCTACCTCAGTACATATGGACGCAGAAGTCCCAGTTCTGTTTTACGGAAAGGGATGCTGGGGGCATTTTTGTCCGAAAAGACCATGCCAAGTGCTCCGTGGTTAATTACTTGAAAGAAGGCAAATGGGAGTCGTGGGAATACAGGCTAGGTGACTAGGGCAACGTGCTGTGCAAAAAGTGACTGGACCCAGAGGCAAAGAATAAAGGTTGTCATGGAAATTGGCAGGAACTGGAATGTGGGGTCCAGTTGGAGTAAACAGATCACTGATGGCGTGCCCTTGAGGATACACCCTATCTCAGTTACTCCCTCCGTATCCCTCTGCTTCCCGGGCGGGCGCCACGAGGTAAGCAGCTTTGTCCTGCACTCCCTTCTACCTTGATGTTCCACCTCACCACAGGCGCAGAGCCAGAGAGCACCGAAAAACTGAACACCTTTGAAACTGAAAATCAAAAGAGATGCTCCGCTCAGCATGTTACCATGGTGATGAGAAGTGACAGACAAGAAGGGAGGAGAGGAGTAGAAAAGATGGAGGCGACCATCGTGCTAAGCAGAGGAGGACGCAGAGATGAGGAGACTATAGAAGGGTCAAACACTTGATGAAGAAAAGTAACATTTGCTAGTGCTCAGGCCTAGAGCAAGCAGGACCAGAGCAAGAAGGGGGGCGGGGTGGGGGGATGAAAAGTAACAGTTTCTTCTTAAAAAACTAAAAATGTCTTCCAGAACTTTGGGATCAGAGGCAGGAAGATCTCCGTGAGTTCAAAGCCAACCTGGTCTATATGATGAGTTCTAGGCTAGCCAGGGCTACATAGTGAGACACTGTCTCAAAAAAACATAAACAGAAACCAAACAAACAAACAAACCTAAATATTACGTACAGCTATAATACAATAATTATGCATTAGTATATGTTCAAGTACTGTAGAACAGAATAAACCTCAAAGAAAAATCATCCGTGGATTATACCTTCCCATTCTGTATTTTAAGATTCTAGCAGTAAAATAGGAGAACATCTCAAGAAAAAAATTTTTTCTTTTCTTTTTCTTTTCTTTTTTTTTTTTTCTTTTATTTTTGGTGGTTGGGGGTGGGGGGGAGGATGTTTCTCTATGTAGTTCTGGCTGTCCTGGAACTCACTCTGCAGACCAGGCTGGCCTCAAACTCACATAGATCTACCTGCCTCTGCCTCCCAAGTACTGGAGCTAAAGTGTGCACCACCACCCCCAGCTGAAAATATATTTCTTTCAAGCAAGTTGCTAGTCACAAGAATCACTAATAAGTTTTCATGTCTGGTAACAGCTTTGATAAATATAAGTGCTATAAAATAACGTATGGAGATGGGACTGTAACCCAGTTGGGAGAATTATCTCAGGGCTCTGCCCAACATGCACAGAGCCTTGGGTTTCATCCTCAGGACCTTATAAAACCCAGCAAGATTGTGCATACCTTAAACTCAGCACTCTGCAGAGGGGTGGGGGATAGATGGGAAATTGGGGGTCATCCTTGGATACAGAGCAGGGCTGTGTATGAAACCCACCAGGGCTAGAAAGTCCCTGCCCGAAAAAAATATAATAATTTATAAAGTCCTATTAGCAGCTACCTATGGTGGTTCTTGCCAGCAATCCCGAGACTTGGGAGGCTAAAGCAGGAGACTGCCTCTTTTAACAACATAGTAAGTTCTAGACCAACCTACGATATAACATCAAGTTCTGTTATCCACAGTGTGTGTGTGTGTGTGTGTGTGTGTGTGTGTGTGTGTGTGTGTGTGTGTTAACCTAGATTCTGAAACATGCTCCAGGAAGAAAACCTAGAAGAATGAGAATCCACCACAAAAATTCAGAAAGTCTTGTTTTCAAGCCTTCAAGTCTGACAGCCACAACGCTGCAGCCCACACCCTTGAAAGAGCATTCATTACCTTTCGGATGAAGTTGACGTGGCATTCGCCCTTCTGCTCCACCGGGGGGCACTCTGGGGGCACCGGGTAGCGAGTGTGAGCTTTGCTCTGACACTCCGCATACTGCACTGCTGACTGGAACCGCAGCTTTAAGGAGTTCACGTCTTTGACCACGTTGGTGACGTCAAAGCTCTGCAGTGCAGAGGAAGGAGATGCAAGTCCATGAGGAAGACCTAGTCTTGTGTATAACGTTTTAGGTAACAGTAGACTACATGAAAGATACACACAATAGCCAAATCTAGAGCTAGTCTCATTAACAGAAGGAATCCCTCTGAAAGAGAACTTAGTGGACGCCTTTAGTTACACTTCCAACCTCCTGTCCGAGCACAGGATTCTAGGCTTCTCCTATTTTTACAGAAATACGGTCCTAGAGAAATATGCAGAACAGAAAGTATCTTCAGCCCTGGAATGTCTGCCGAGACCTGTACACATGGCCTTGAGCTGCCAAAGGTTCCTGACACTATATAACAACCCGACCCACTGAAACGCACAGTGTCATCAGCTACTTTTGCTTTCCAAAGCACGCCCTTGAAACAGAAGGGAAATACAACTTCAGAACATATTTCCTCTTAAAATTGACTGTCACTTGTCACGGATTTGGGTCACCAGACCACTGAGGAGTGAACAGTAAAGCTGAAACTGTAATTTCCTCCCTCAAGGCCCACAGAACCTCCATGGGACTGGCACTGCCCCTAACAGCCTTCAAACGGGGCACCTGAGAAGCCCAGTCATTTACCAGCGTTTCAAAGGCCTTGACCTTGACCTATGGCAAATTACACAACGACCCTTCCCGATTCACGAACATAAAGGCACACTCTTTTGAGTTTGGAGTCCTGTACTCACATATCCAGTGAACATGTTGTCTGTCTTCCCAATAGTGACATCGTTGAACAGGATTTCTGCAACTGTGTCAACTCCGTCAAAAATCAACTTTACCTTCTGCCATTCACTAAGAGACAACAAACGAGTTTTAAAACATTAGCCCATGTAAGTCTCTTTGTCATCAGTTAAGAACTAACAAAGTAAAGATTCCACAGGAAAATGTACACCCTTAACCTTAAGGCCATCCAATTCCAGGAGCGTGAGTTTGGCATAACTGTAATAATTTCTTTGAGTGATCCAGCCCTACGATGTGGCTGTCAGAGCCTTGCCATAAAATCAAGAGCACAAATTATAATTTCCAAATGAGTTGATTCTCCCAGTTATTCCAGAGTTCTTAGATAACCCAGAAAACATGTGTCAAAGCTATTGAATCCAAGACAACACATTAACCATGATCTAGTGTCAATGATGGAGAATCCTGCGCTTGGTACTTTGCTCTCAGCCTTTCAAGGAACAACCTGAAATTTGAAGTTTGTAATCTGGATGGCGTTCAAGCCTACAATACACAGGAATCAAACAGAAACTTCTTGATCTATTGGACAAGGGCTAACGGAGGCTTACCATGTAAGAAAGAAGAGAATAGAAAAGAAGTGAATAAGAAGTCAAAGAAGTGAATATTTTTCATCAGTAAAAAGGAACTAAATCATGATAAACACTACGATGTTGATGAACTGTGGTTATTTAAGCAAAGGAAGCCTTGATAAAGGACCAATGTCTCTAATGTGCTCCATCAGTTAACAGCGCTACATCCCATCTACAGAGGGAAAGTGAGGTAGTTACTGGCTGTCTAGGCTGGGATAGGAACAGTGGATGGGAACGGAAAATGATAACTGTTGAGTAATGGACCATGGATGATTTAATTAGGGCTTCTATTGCTGAGGGAAAAAAATGCCATGACTAAAAGTGACTTGGGGAATCAGGGGCAATCTCAGTTTACAATTTAGGTCACGCTCCACCAGTGAGGGAAGCGAAGGCAGGCTCTGGAGGCAGGAGGGGAAGCAGAAGCCTTAGAAGAACGCTGCTTCATATATATACATGAAAGTGCCCTACGTTTTCTTACACCACATCTACCTGTGGTAGTGAATGACTAGCAGAGAGGCATAGTCAGGCAGACCTCTGTAAGTTCAAGGCCAGCCTGGACTACAAATTGAATCCAGGACAGTCAGGGCTATTACAAATAAAAACCTTGTCTCAAAAAACTAAAGAAAGAAAAAGAGAATGAGAGAGAGAAAAAAAATTTGATCCTCAATTGTGGTTCTCCCATAGATAACTCTGGCATGCAAAGTTTCAAGTTGAAACAAAACAAAACAAACAAACCAAAAACAAAAAAACAAAACAGGATAATGGTGATGACTGCTGAACTCTGAATACACTAAAAGCCTATGAATTGTTCTTTAAATTAAGCAAATTTCATGTTATAAAGATCAGAGTTCAATAAAACTGTTTCTGTTAAGATAAGTAGAAGAGCCTGAGTCTCATAGAACCACACCCCACCTCACAAAACCCTATTAGTGTCAATTACTTTAAAGACAGACTTTTTTATTCAGAGACATCATTTGCGCTGAGTTGCTGAGAAGGAGAAATTGAACAAGTTGGGGGTCATGGCAGGGCCAGGGGTGGTGGGGCCAGTTTCACAGGTACACAGTGAAGCCAGCATTTCATTTATGAAGCCACAAAACAGACTATTCCTGAAAAAAAAAGCACGTGGAGAAGACAACAGAATGTTTTCTCACACGATCAGAGACTGAAAGGCAAACCCAAGACACTGGATTTGCAGTTTCTCAGTAAAGTTGAAACTGGGAAGTGAGGAGGCTCTACTAAGAGAAATGCCAGGCAACCTTAGACATAATGGGATGGTGGCGGTGGAGAAAGATCGAAGCGGCAAATCCACGTCCCTTGGCACAAGCTTGGGAAGAGGCGCCTAAGTGTTACATGAAGAAGAGCAATGGGCTATTGGGATGTAAGCTACTTGAGTAGGGAAGTCAGCTGGCTGGATTTGGGATGTGCTATGTTCAAAGTGAAATGGGATTTTGTCTGGGTTTTTTGCTATTTGTTTGTTTTGTTTTGTTTTGTTTTGTTTTGTTTTAATACAGAGTCTCAGAGAGCCCAGAGTAACCTGGAACTCACTATGTAGTAGGAGACAGGATTCTTGTGAGAAATATTTTAAGCGTTATCTGGAAATAAAAGCCTGACACACAATAACTTGCCCCACCACGTGGACTACCGCGTGCCATGGTTCTCCTAGTTTATTGATCGTAATGTTCTGGCTTCTTTTTCAACACTGAGGGTTGAACCCAGGGCCTTATGCATACTAAACAGGCCCTTTACGCTATCCTGTGGCTTTAGATTTTAAAGAGATAATAAGTAATATAACAAAACAAGCTATATTCAAGACAATTGTCTAAATTTAGTAATAATGGTGACTTTTATACTTGCTTATAATGCTTCACCTATAAATATTTTCTTATGATAACAGAACACTGCTGAAAGCAATACTTGTAATTTTCTTTATGGCCACATGATTAATGTTAAGGTCATAGTTTTGTAATACCAAAATTAACCTGTAAGCTTTCCCAGCCCGAGGATCAGGTAACCTCCTGGAATGCTGGGAGCTGTGGTTCTTGTAATAGAACAAAAGTCTCATGGGAAAGTATGGTGGCCTATGGGTTTGTCTTTATAAACCCTTGCAACAGTGTCTCAGGGCCATTCAGCTTGGAAATTCCAGGGAGTGATCTTGACCAAAGTCCATCTCTTGTTCAGTACTTAATATTTAATAAAGCTTGCTTCAAATTTTGCCCAAGATGGTGAAATTGGTTTTTCTCCAGAGAATCTCAGGATTGACAGTATCAATGGTTGTATAGCACTAACAATATTGTAGATCTGGGAAATGTACTTCAATGCCTAAGGCTCTAGGCTCAGATCCTAGTACCATCTCTACACACACACACACACACACACACACACACACACACACACACACACAAGCGCTCGCACGTGTGTGCTGTGGTGGTGAGGGAGCCTGTGAAGATAACTTGGTCAGTAAGGTGTTTGCCATGCTAGCAGAAGAATCTGAGTACAATTTACAGGCCCACATAAACGGTGGGCACGGACACAGCAGCACTTGCCGGCAAGCCCAGAGCTGGGGAGGCAGAGACAGGAGGACCCTTTCGACTCATTGGCCAGTCTAGCAAAACTGGAGAGCTCAAAGTTCAGAGAGAAACAAAAAGCAAAGTGGAAAGTAATTGATTAAATTGCCTGGCTTTTCTCCTTTAGTCATACACACACACACACACACACACACACACACACACACACA
>NC_034593.1:123112562-123123738 GCF_900095145.1 Mus pahari | reverse complement strand
AGAGAGAGAGAGAGAGAGAGAGAGAGAGAGAGAGAGAGAGAGAGAGAGAGAAACTTCACAAAAAATACTGCTGATCAGTACATTCTCCTAGACACTGGGGAGGTCCAGGGCATTTATATAAAATGGGATTTGGGTGACTTCAGTATAACCAGTGGAGTAATTATTCCCTAAAACACAATGTCATGACTGATGAGGCGTGGCCCCATCTTCACATGCAAAATGAAAAATAAATTACAAAGTCACTTTGATAACACAAAGGTTTAATTTGATTTAACTCTAATATACAATATAAAGCATAAATGAAAATCTTGTCATAATACAGTATATAGTACATAGTATATATAATATAGTATATATTATATATATGGATATAGTATATATAGTATAGTATATATGGACATAGTATATATAGTATAGTATATATAAACATATACACACCTGAGATTAAAGGGGATTTTAAATTCTGTGCTGTAGGTCCAGTTATCTAAGGAAATCCATCTGTAGTTCAGGTCATTAAATCTGTAGTATGGATCCTGTTGGTACAAGATAAACATGGTAGCCAAATATGCTAAAAATAAACAATTGAAATAGGTAACGAACAATGGCTATTGATCACCTAAAAATTAATGAACTCTTAGCCTAGGAAAGTAAGATGATTAACACAAGAATGTGGGCTGTGGACCAGAGGCTGCAGATACAGCCCAGTGGTGGGATATGCAAGGCCCCGAGAGCAGTGCCCAGTACTGTAAAACGACAAGGATGTGGGAGAAAATTCCCAACAATAGACGTGAAATGAAAGAGCTCTGCGGTACAAATAATTATCAGAGAACATGTCTGGAGATAGATACCGGCTCCCTTTGTATTGACTGTTTTTTATTATATATTTATTTATATGTGTGAGCGTGCTCATGCATGCACCACCGTAGGTCTCCCTTCTCCCCAGGGTCATTGGCCATCGGCCCACGTGGACGAAGGGGGCCGTCGTTGAACAGGGTATTGGATGACCTGTGAGTACAAAGGAAAACGAAGTCATTCCAGGATCGCAGGGAGACAGACCAATCACTGGTTAGATAGTTTAGGGGAAAGGGGTAGGAAAATCCAGGATGGGCAAAGGTCATTGGCTGAAAGCTAAGTACTGAGACGCCTCATTAGCACAGAGAGGCATCCTAGGAATCTCAGGTGCTTGCTGATCCCGTTCTTATCCTGGAAAGGCGAACCTGTAATCTAAGCAAAGACATTCCACAGATAGAGGGGAGATGGGGGAGGCCGAGGTGGGGGTTGAACTCTCCGGAGAAGGTCAGAGAAGGAGAAGCCTTGCTGGTAAATAGAGTCCACCATTTTGTGAGCGCTCAGAAGGCTATCTGGACAATGGCAGACTTCGGCCTTAATTAGCAGAGCAACACACCACAGCACCTATGTGGGGGGTCAGAGTGCTCAGTGGGAGAATCAGTTCTGCATTTCCATTGTGTGGCGTCGGAGGACTGAGCTCAGCCATCAGGCCTGGTAGCAAGCACCTTCACCCACTGAACGATCTCCAAGAGGCTACCTCTTTTAAGCCAAACACAGAACCTCCAAAGTATTGGCTGTAAATAGAATCTGACCTCCCTGGGACATGTCTCCTTTCTCTCCCAGGGCCAGTTCTTGCTCATTGCTGCCACTATCCCGGATAGCCTCCAGGGGGCAGCACATCTCCTGCCCTCTACTGCCCAAAGTTCAGCAGAAACTCCCATTCCTTGAAGTCCTTAAGCATTTCCAACCTACTTTTCACTATGCTTTCTAAGTGAGCGCTGCCAGGGGCTGAGTAGAGACCACACAGGCAGTACACTCACTGCCACACTCAGGATCCAGCTTTCCTGTGTTATCCATGCTAGCAAACTGCAGCCCGTGGGCTTGATTCTGTGTGGCAGCCAGTCAAGGGCCAAGCACTGACAAAAGACTTACTAGAGCCGGGCGTGGTGGCGCAAGCCTTTAATCCCAGCACTCGGGAGGCAGAGGCAGGTGGATTTCTTAGTTCGAGGCCAGCCTGGTCTACAAAGTGAGTTCCAGGACAGCCAGGGCTATACAGAGAAACCCTGTCTTGAAAAACCAAAAAAAAAAAAAAAGCAAAAGACTTACTAGGAGTTGTGGAGATGTACCAACAGGCAAAGCACTTGTTGCAAAGGTCTGAAGATCTCAGTTTGATTCCCCAGCAACCCCATAAAAGCTGAATGGAACAACGCCTGGAGAGTAGCCCGACAGTTAAGATCATTTGTTGCTTTTTTCGGAGGACCAGGATATGATTCCCAGCATTCAACTGGTGGCTCACAATGATCTGTAACTCCATTTCCAGGGGATCCAATGTCCTCTCCCAGCCTCCCTGGGCACTGGGCACACACTAAACATTAATGCAAATAAAATAAAAAATTTAAATCTACCCATTTTTTAAAGGACAAGAAGCCAAGCTTTGCAGCCCTTCTGGGTTGTTGACATAGCAGATAGCACAGTCACAGTGACCCTGACTATAATACAAAGAGGAACAATTTATATAAATCTATTATCCAAGCCAATCAGTAGCTGGAGCACTATTTTTTTCCCTTTGAAATCTACTCCACTGGGGCTAGAGAGAAGACTCAGCAGTTAATAGTTCTTTTTTCTTTTTTCTTTTCTTTTCTTTTCTTTTCTTTTCTTTTCTTTTCTTTTCTTTTCTCTCTCTCTCTCTCTCTCTCTCTCTCTCTCTCTCTCTCTATCTTTTTGGTTTTTGGGTTTTGAAGACAGAGTTTCTCTGTGTAGCCCTGGCTGCCCTGGATCTCACGCTGTAGGGCTGGCCTTGAACTCAGTTAATAGTTCTTAGTGATCTTGCAGAGAACCCAAGTTTGGTTCCCAGTACCCACAACCACCTGTGGTAGCTCACAACCACCTGTGTCTCCAGCTCCAGGAAACACAATGCCCTCTTCTAGCCTCTGAAGATGGGTGGCACACACACATAAACTCACACAAACTTAGTCATGGCTAGGAAGAAGGGATCACAAATGAGGAAATGCCTCTATCAGAGTGGCCGTTAGGAAGGTCTGTGGGGTACTGTCTTGATTAATGATTGATGTGGGAGCGCCAAGCCCACTGTGGGTGGTGCTATCCCTAGGCAGGCAGTCCTGCTTATATGAGAAAGCAGGTTGCGAGAGACATGAGGAGCAAACCAGTTAAGTGGCATTCCTCCAACACTTCTGCTTCCATTCCGGTAGACTGTGACTCAGAATGTGTGTGCTGACTAGTTTATGTCAACTTGATACAAGCTAGAGTCATCCGAAAGGAGGGAGCCTCAGCCAGGTGTGTCACTGTACACCTTTAATAAGAGTACTTGGGGAGGCAGATGCAGGTGCATCTCTGTGAGTTTGAGGCTAGCCTGGTCTACATAAGTCCCAGGGCATCCAGAGATACTATTTAAGACTGTCTCAAAAAATAAAACAAGCCGGGCAGTGATGGCACATGCCTTTAATCCCAGCACTTGGGAGGCAGAGGCAGGCGGATTTCTGAGTTGGAGACCAGCCTGGTCTACAAAGTGAGTTCCAGGACAGCCAGGACTACACAGAGAAACCCTGTCTCAAAAAAACCCAAAACAAACAAGCAAACAAATAAAAATAAAACAAGCAAAAAAGGAAGGAGTCTCAATGGAGAAGACAGCTCTCTAAGACTAGGTTGTAAGGCATTTTCTTATTATTTCTTAGTGGGAGAAGGCCTAGCCCATTGTGGGTGGAAATGGGTCAGGGCTGGTTGTCCTGGGTTCTATGATAAAGCAGGCTGAGCAAGGCACATTGAGCAAGCCAGTAAGCAGCACCCTTCCATGGCCTCTGCATCAGCTCCAGCCTCCAGGTTCCTGCCCAGTTTGAGTCCCAGTCCTGACTTCCTTGGATGGTAAGCTGTAATATTGAAGCATAGTCAAAAAATAAACCCTTTCCTCACCAAGTTGCTTTGGTCATGGTGTTTCATCACAGCAACAGAACCTCTAAGATAGAGCTGGATGTCATCTCCTGGCAGGGCAGTAACTCCAGGAGTAGAAGAAAAAGCCAGTGTTGTCTATGATCCCCTGCAATGAGAGCGGAATGGCCGTGTTTGACTGGTAGTGACCATCTGGTCGGCTGTCCAGGGTTCCCACCCATGAAGAAGCACCCTAATGTCTCCAGGGCAGGACACTACAATCAAGATTCCAATCTGCCACACATTGTTCCTAAGTAGGGTAGTTTTATGTTTTGTTTTGTTTTTTTGTTTTGTTTTTTGGGTTTTTTGTTTTTTGTTTTTTGTTTTTGTTTTTTGAGACAGGGTTTCTCTGTATAGCCCTGGCTGTCCTGGAACTCACTTTGTAGACCAGGCTGGCCTTGAACTCAGAAATCCGCCTGCCTCTGCCTCCCGGGTGCTGGGATTAAAGACGTGTGCCAACACGCCCAGCAGTAGGGTAGTTTGATAAGCTGCCTTGGGAGAGAGTAATGTGAGATTTAAAGCTATGAAACAGATTTGTATTTTAAGTTGTGCTTAGTGGTGAGACTCTGTCAAATGGCGTGTGGAAGTCCCAACTACCTTGCTTCCTTTTCTGCTCCTCTGAGCCGCCCCCGGTGAAGAATAAATATTTAAGAACTCTGGCTGGAAGAGAAGCCTAATTATTAACTTGCCCAAATGTCTTTACTCGGCCCTATTTATAACTCGGCACTGTGGACTTAAACCAAGATGGTTAAAAATATCATGAAAGAAAAAGACTAGGGAGCTGCGAGGGCAGCTCAGCCAATCATGTCAGCACGCTGCACCACAGGGCTAGCTGGGGCAGAGGGGCTTGGGTCTCTTCCCTGTGTCTGCGCTCCTTGCAGGAAGCCACGAGGGAAGCCCAAGAAGACAATCATACCAGATGCGTTTCCTCACACGAAGAGAATGGACAGGCTAGTTTCTCCCACCTACACAATTCCAACTTTTTTTTTTTTCATTTTACTGATGGGGGAGGGGGACCCAAGTGCCAGACCTCACATACGGAGGCCAGAGGAGAGAATGTGTAGGAGGTGACTCTTTCCTTCCACTATGTGCATCTCAGAGATTGACCCAAGGTCATTAGCCTTGGCGGGAAAACATGGTTACCCACTAAACCATCTTGTCAGCCCTATTCATATCTTTACTTTAAACAACAACAACAACAACAACAACAACAACAACAAAAACCCTAGTCTCTAAGGTTTATTGCACAGTAGGGGAGGTGGCAGAATTTAGCTACAAATGCAATGGAAAGACTCTTGTCATTCCAGGCACTAGCAGATGTCACACAGGGCCAGGATATAGCCCTGTGAGGCGTCAGTGTCAAGACTTTGTATGCCAGAATCTCCCATGCCTGAACCAATTACTAAAACAAGCGAAAAGTTGACCCACGATGGCCTGAGAGCAAAGTCACCAATGTCACTTTGTGTGGTAGTCCTGCCATCTACACCCTGGCTCTCGGGTGTTCATAAATACCTTGCAAGCACTCTGTTCCAAGCTCTTCCTAAAAAACCAGAGGGCCGCTGATCACACATGGCAGAGAGTAGCTGAGTTTCTGGAAACAGCACACCAAGCCGAACAGACCTGGTCACAGTAGGGCCTGGCGCTGACTTGTGCAGCTTACAGAAAAACGCTACATTGGTGCACAAGCTGGCAAAGAGAAATAGAAATGCAAGAAAGCCCCAAGCTTTGGAGGGATCTGGACAGAACACTCCAAAACTCAAGGAACATGTCTTTCAGCATCCTTTCCCTGCGACACGGGGAACCAAGATCACTTTTGAGGGCAGAGATATTTCAATCTTTTGACGTTGCAACATAATGGTGGAATCTACACAGTTTGCATTCAAGAACCGTGCAATCAAATTACAAATAAATAAGTCACACAAAAATGCCTCCATGTTTTAAGTAAAAATTTCTATTCTCTGTTAGGCTACACTCAAAGTTACCCTGTGGTAAATGTAGTCCAGGTACCATAGCCCTAGACATATCTAGATGTTCAGCTAAAATTATGGGAGGCTATTGACATTGCCCTGGGAAACCTACTATAATTAGATAGTAAGAGCCTATTTTTTTTTGGGGGGGTTGTTTTGTTTTATTTCATTTTGTTCTCAGGAAGGGTTTCTCTGTGTAGTTCTGGCTGTCCTGGAATTCTCCTGTAGACCAGGATGGCCTCAAACTCACAGAAATTCAGTTGTTTCTGCTTTCTGAATGCTGGGATTAAAGGCATGGGCCACCACACCCACCTAAAACCCTATTTCTTAAGAAATAAGAAACGTCTTCATGTAGAACATAAAGAAATTAAAATGGGGGCTGGGAAGATGGCCCAGCAGGTAAGAGCACTGACTGGTCTTCCAGAGGTCCTGAGTTCAAATCCCAGCAACCACATAGTGGCTCACAACACCTGTAATGAGATCTGACACCCTCTTCTGGTGTGTCTGAAGTCAGCTACAGTGTTCTTATGTATAATAAGAAATCTTTGGGCCAGAGCGAGCAACGATGGAACTGACCTGAAATTTTTCTCCCTGCTGGCTAACATCTATAGTGCTGAAAGGTGCTGTTCAGGCTGCTAAGGGAGAGAAAACACCCATGGTCTTACTTAGCAGTAGGCCCTGCATGCTACAGTGTTGCCATGTAATTTTAAAATCACACTAATCCTTTGCCCAGGGCTGTGGCCATCGCTTCTGCTCTCGGCTTAGTTCCAGGATGGGCTGCCACTGGCCCACTCGCAACTTGCCCATTCCACCCAACTTAGCTCCACCAACGGTCAGGTACCACCTTTTTCCAGAGCTGTGGTCGCACTTCCGGTCATTTTTCTCTTGGGGTACAAGCAGCAGTAACTGGACTCAGTGGGTTATTTATCAAAGAGGAGATAGAGGACATGCTGAGGGGAACATCTTGGGGGAATTGGAGAACGGAGTAGGGAACGGATATAAGCAAAATGTGTTCTCAATGAGTACATTAAAATTATTATATTCGGGGGCTGGAGAGATGGCTCAGTGGTTAAGAGCACTGACTGTTCTTCCAAAGGTCCTGAGTTCAAATCCCAGCAACCACATGGTGGCTCACAACCATCCTTAACAAGATCTGACTCCCTCTTCTGGAGTATGTGAATACAGCTACAGTGTACTTACATATAATAAATAAATAAATCTTTAAAAAAATTATTATATTCAGAAAAATTAGGAAGGCCATTGTTTTGGATGGAGTCTGAGCAGACCAGCCAATCACTCATGATAAATATACACAATCAAATAAGCCTAGGGGCACAGATAGATACCTAAATAGACGAGTTTTTCGTAAAGATAGAAGATTCTAGACAGGCTGGCAAGATGGCTCAGCAGGTAAGAGCACTGACTGCTCTTCCGAAGGTCCTGAGTTCAAATCCCAGCAACCACATGGTGGCTTACAACCACCCGTAATGAGATCTGACACCCTCTTCTGGTGCATCTGAAGTCAGTTACAGTGTACCTATGTATAATAATAAATAAATCTTTAAAAAAAAGAAGAAGATTCTAGACTACATGAGTCACTGTGATAATGGTGAATATTGATTGTCAACTTGAGGAAACTATGAATCATTTATGACATTAGTGAAGCAAGCTGTGAGAGACCCCAAACAGGGTGGGTTTATACGGGAAGGGCCACCCTGGATGTGAACAGCACCACACCGTGGCCTGCAGCAGCCTGAATAAGAAAAGGAAAAGGAGAAAGATAACCAGCCTCCACGTTCTCTGCTCTCTGAGTCCTGGCCAGCCCATGTGAAAGATGCTCAGCCACACACTCCTGCCCCATAAATGCTGCCATACCTGTCCCGCACCTAACCCCTGGACTCCACTCTCACAAACTATAATTCCAAAATAAGTGCTCCTAAATTACTTTATATCAGGTTCTTGGTCAGAGCCACCAGAAAAGTTCCTACATAAAGACCTCTCTGCTTGAACTCTCACGAGGAACCTGGTGTTACCCAATTTGTTCTTGACAAACAGTACTATATAAATTAAAAGGCGTATGCACAGCAATGGAAGAGAGTGAGCAGAGAGCATACAGGCCAGAAGGAAACCGTTTTCAGCTGTACTTCAGAGGGAGGTTAATAGATGAATATATAGAGAGCTCCAAAAATTAAACAGAAAAACCAAAACTTCCAGTTGCCAATGAGTTCTCGAAACAAGAAACATGAACAACTAACAATTTTTTTTTAGAAGGGTTTAACCTCCTTAGTAACCATGGAGATATAAATGAAACGCACTTTGAGGTAAGATGGCTCAGTAGGTGAAAAGAGCTTGCCTGCTCAAACTGGAAAAGCTAAGGCCAGTTCCCAGAATCCACAGTGGGAGGAGAGAACTGACCTCTGACCTCTGACCCTGACACAGCGTGGCATGGTTAGGCACACATATGTTCAAACTCACTTCTCTCTCTCTCTCCCTCACTCCCTCTCTTTTCCTCTCTCTTCCCCCATCCCTCTTTCTCCTTTCCTCTTTCACTGAATAACTAAATTTTAAAATTTTTTAAATTTAATTTTAAAACATCATCAGCATAGCTATTGTGGAAGAAAGAGATGCCAGTGATGATGTGAGAGCGAGGAGCACTTGGCCCTTGCTGGTGAGGATGTGACTGGTGCGGCCTCTGTGGGAACCACTGTGGCATCTTCTCAGAATGTAAACACAGCTGACCCGGGTGTACCACGCTTCTGCGCATCTACGACTATTGCCGCTCAATTCACAACATCAAAGAGACTAAGTCAACCGAGACGTCAGTCAGCAGAGGACTGATCATTAAAGTGTGGTTCATATACACAATAGAATTTTGCTCAACTGTCAAGAAGAACTAAACTTGCAGCAAAATGCATGGGACTGGGAAATACTACATCAGGTGAGGTAAGTCAGGCTCAGAAAGTTCTCTTTCAAGTGCAGATCCTAGGGCCTAATGTTTACATATTTGTACGTATGTGGGAGAGAGTGTGTAGAAGCCAGGAAACTGGGAAGGGGGTCCATGAGGGGAAAGAGGCTTTAGGGAAGAGGCCGGAAAGAGACGGAAGAGTAAAGATAAAATAAGTCAGCAGGGGGTGGGAGTGGGGGTGGGGTGGGAGGTAGGAGGAAGGGGGGGGGAGCGGGAGGGGAGCCACAGCAAACCTGTTAGTTTTATCTGTCTGCTCCTTAAACAAAGAACCAGGGCAGTGAGATGCCTCAGCTGGAAAGGCCAGGCCACCTGAGTCCAATCCCCAGAACCAATATGGTGGAAGCCAAATGTTAACTCCTGCAGGTGCCCTCTGACCTGTCACACAGGCACCATGGTGCCCACATGCCCACATGTACACACACACACACACACACACACGTTCACACAAAATAAACAAATAAGTGTGCAATTTAAAACTTTAATAAAGTAACAAAAGACTTAAAAATACACATATAGAGTACAGACTTAAATCTCCCCTCAGCTGGGCAGTGGTGGCTCATGCCTTTAATCTCAGCACTTGGGAGGCAGAGGCAGGCAGATTTCTGAGTTCGAGGCCAGTCTGGTCTACAAAGTGAGTTCCAGGACAGCCAGGGCCACACAGAGAAACCCTGTTTCGAAAAAAAAGAAAAAAGAAAAAAGAAAAAACAACCCCCCCCCCCCCAACAAATCTCCCCTCTCGTCCGCACCAAATGGACCCATATGCTAAAATAAAATAGTAAAGAAGGGGCCGGAGAGATGGCTCAGTGGTTAAGAGCACCAACTGCTCTTCCAGAGGTCCTGAGTTCAGTTCCCAACAACCACATGGTAGCTCACAGCTACCTGTAATGGGATCTGATGCCCTTTTCTGGTGTGTCTGAAGAGAGCAATGGTGTACTCATATACAATAAATAAATAAATAAATAAATCTTTTTTTAAAAAAGTAAAGAAAAAAAATCACTTTTGGTTCTTTTTTTTTTTTTCTTAAAGATTTTTTTATTATTATACATAGGTACACTGTAACTGACTTCAGACACTCCAGAAGGGGGCGTCAGATCTTGTTACAGATGGTTGTGAGCCATGTGGTTGCTGGGATTTGAACTCTGGACCTTTGGAAGAGCAGTCGGGTGCTCTTACCCACTGAGCCATCTCACCAGCCCCACTTTTGGTTCTTAATAATGGAATGTATTATGAAAAATTTTCAGAGACTTAGATTATACATAGTTATATATCTATATACATATGTGTATATAGATATATGTATGTATGTGTGTACATACATATATACATACATATACACACATATAAATAATTAGTTATTCTAATGCAAATCAAGCACTTAATTAGGCCCCAGATTGGCTGACCTGCTCCGAGCCACATTAAAACCTTGAGTCCTGCTTAACATGAACAACAGTAAATTTAGGGTCACTCTTTTCATGATCAATAAGAGTCAGGCAAGCTGCTGAGTTGCTAAACAAGCCCTGGAGTCCTTCGACCTGTATACTCCAACCTTCAAGGTAGGGACTCATATCCACAGGATTAAAAAGGCACTGCTGAGTATGGACTTATAGTGGAAGAAACCTAAAACCCAGAAGGTAGGGTTTCTAAGGTCTTACACGTCTGTGTCTGATGGACTTTACAGCAACAGTAAAGTAGCTGGAAGACGCTGCCTGTGACCCTGTTGAGCAGGTGTTTTGTTTTGATTTGTTTTGTTTTGTTTTCGAGACAGGGTTTCTCTGTGTAGCCTTGGCTGTCCTGGAATTCACTCTATAGACCAGGCTGGACTCAAACTCAGAAATCCGCCTGCCTCTGCCTCCCCGAGTGCTGGGATTAAAGGCGTGTATTACCACTGCCCGGCTGGGCAGGTCTTATTATCGTTCGCTAACACAGAATCCAAGGTTCAAAGTCAAACAGCTGTTAACCAGTGGAAGAGTGACTCACCCAGGGAAATGTGGCATGCTTATTCATGACCCAGGACTTAGGTGGTGCCAGGGACACCACAGACAATTCCAGTGTCAGTGTGCATTGAGAGCCATGAGATAACCACACCACATGCATGTGCCTGAGTAAGTTATCTGCAACTCCCATTTATCATACTTACAGCCTCAATCCATGTTTGTGATCTCAGCACCTAGGAAGCTGAGGTAGGAAAATCACAGTGAAGTTCAAGGCTACACTGTGAGCTCCCGGCCTGAACTGCAGAAAGAAGGAGAGAGAGAGAGAGAGAGAGAGAGAGAGAGAGAGAGAGAGAGAGAGA
>NC_034593.1:123110397-123112372 GCF_900095145.1 Mus pahari | reverse complement strand
AGAGAGAGAGAGAGAGAGAGAGAGAGAGAGAGAGAGAGAGAATGGGAGAGAGAATGGGAGAGAGAGAGAGGAGAGGAACCTCGAGGCCTCCCCCTTCCCTTTAGCCTCTCTCTCCTGGATGAAGACTACTAGCTCTGCCACACACAGACACATGGCACGCCATGTGCCACACAGGCCAAAACCAGCAAAGTCAGGTGAGCCAAACTGAGACCTTACAAAACCAGGAACCAAATGAGCCTCCTGCGTTTCCAAGGTATTTGTTACAGTGAGGCAGAAAACCAGGGGGAGCCACAGAAAGGTAAGAAGTGGGCAAGGGAACCTCAGAAGCACATGAGTGTTCATTCCATGACTAGAGTTTAAAAATCATAAACCCCAGGGGCTGGAGAGATGGCTCAGTGGTTAAGAGCACTTGCTGCTCTTCCAGAGGACCCAAGTTTGGTTCCCGGCAGCCACATCTGGCAGCTCACAATCGCATGTAACTCCAGCTCCAGGGGATCCAATGCCCTCTTCTGGCTTCTATGGGCACCCCACACAGAGGCGGCACACACAGAGACATTTAAAAAGACACTGAAGCCTGGTGGTGGTGGCCCACATCTTTAATGCCAGCACTCAGGAGGCAGAGGAAGGTGGATCATCTCTGTGTGTTTGAGTCTGGTCTACAGAGTGAGTTCCAGGACAGCTGGGGTTATTCAGAGAAACACCGTCTCAAAGAAACATAAGTTAATTAATTAATTAAAAGATACTTAAAAAATCACAAATAAACACGTGCATATAACCTTTCATGTGCTGAGTGCTCTATGATAAATAATATCCAAGGGATGCTAAGCTAGTGTGGACCACATATCTGTAATTCGTATTCATCATACTTTACTCTCTTTTTCAAAGTCGAATCTCCTTCTGCAGTTCAGGCTGGCCGGGAGCTCACAGTGTAGCCTTGAACTTCGCTGTGATTTTCCTACCTCAGCTTCCTAGGTGCTGAGATCACAAACATGGATTGAGGCTGTAAGTATGATAAATAGGAGTTGCAGATAATGTGGTGTTGACAAGGTCTATCCAGAGAGTTCCGTGTTCTCCAAGGTTCCGTTGCTCCATTATCAACTGTCAATCTTTACCTATAGTCCTTCCTTTACCTATAACGTTTAGTAAGTTTTACCCAAGGTGCCTGGGTAGAGCCCACGGGTCAATCTGAACACCGTTTTTTCTAAACTCCTTCTATTTGTAAATGCTGCTTCCACCGACCACAGAAAGGGCAAGTGCAGCTCAAAGAGACCTGTTATTATTTTTTTTTTCTGACCAAAGTGAGTTCAGTTTAACAGGGAAAATACCACAAAGCATTTTTGTAGTCCACTACTATATGCCCAGTATTCTTCTTCAAGGGACTACAGGAGACATGGATATAAAGGGGTAGATTCCTGACTGTAGGACAGCAGTGACTTCTGATGCTGGTGCCGAAGAAGGGTTTGGAAGGGCTGGAGTTGGACTGTGCTGGGCCCCTGAAGAATTCCAGAGGCCACTGCTGCTTCTGAGGTCAGGTGTGTAAAGCCAACAGGCAGAAGACACAGTGGGCTCACTAGTCTCTAACGTTCTGACTCCTAGCTTATCCAGACTATCTGTGGGAAGCAGGAGGGCAGAAAACACACCCTCAGAGCCAGCAAGAAGACTCAGTGGGTAAAGACACTTCCCATGGAGCCTGATGCCCTGAGCTCAACCCTCAGGACCTACATGGTGGAAGAAGATAACTCACTCTTCAAGCTGTCCGCTGAATTCCACAGGTGCCCCATGACACATCACCCACACCAATATTTAAAAATGTAATACACGTTTTTTTAGAAAGAAATCATCTGCCGGGCGTGGTGGTGCACGCCTTTAATTCCAACACTCGGGAGGCAGAGGCAGGCAGATTTCTGAGTTTGAGGCCAGCCTGGTCTACAAAGTGAGTTCCAGGACAGCCAGGGCTACACAGAGAAACCCTGTC
>NC_034593.1:123106081-123109737 GCF_900095145.1 Mus pahari | reverse complement strand
CCCCCCCCCCCCCCCCCCATATTGCCATTTCCACACACACACACACCCATCCCACGCTGGGATGGAGAAGGTAATTGTTTCTCAGGATCACAAAGACTGGGGAGGTAAAAATTGTCGGAGCTGTTCTCAACCCAAAGCTAGCATCCGGTCACGACAGCTAGCATTTCTAAATGCACAGCGACCTGAAAAGCTTTCTAAGTTTTGTCAGCTTAGTGTAAAATAATAGTCATAGAACGTTACCATTTGCAAGAGGGGGAGACAGACAAGTCTGTATACGGTATATTCCTACATCTTTCTACAAATAAGAATGCACAAGAAATTGTTCATTGTGGCTGTTTCTGAAGAAGAAAACGGTGATCTAGGAGACAGGTAAAAAAGGATGGCATTGGATCTGGGAGATGGCTCAGTGGGCAAAGGTGCTGGCTGCGCTAGCCCGACAGCTCGAGTTCCCTCCTAGAGCCCACAGAGAATCAAGTCCACTGAGCCAGCTCACCAGCGGTCTTTCTTTAGATGAAAATTAAGAAGAGTTCCTTTATTCCTATACACCTAGGGGTTGGCGATTCTATGGAGGCACCTCAGAGAGTCAGCTGTGAGAGAGCCTCTCTGTGAATACAAGTTCCAGTTAGCCAGTGGCTCAGATAGAAATGACTGGTGCCCTGTTAGGCTCCAGTGTGTAAACAACCCCAACTGCTGGTTCTACACGTAATCTGTGCACCCACGGCCACTCCAGCCAGGTGTGCAGGCAGGCAGGCACCTGGAATCCCAGCGCTTGGGAGCCTAAAGCAAGAGGCTCACCTGAGCTCCTGAGTGAAACCCTGCTTGGAAAAACAAAACAGGGAGGGCCAGCAAGGTGACTCAGCAAGCAAAGGTCCTGGCTGTTGAACCTGACCACAAGAGTTTGATCCCTGGGATCCATGGGAAGGAGAAGATCCATTTCTACAGGTGGTTCTCTGACTTCCACACCTGCACCGTTTGTGAGTTTGCAGATACATAGATACACAGACACACACACACACACACACACTGCAAAAAGAAATATGGAACAAACAAACCACCAAACCCCTCTCTTCATTTCCTTGCTTCAATAAAGAAACCTCCAGGCCCCAAGACCACAGTGGACTCCATGCTTCTATCATGCACAACAATCTGGAGAGTGACCTTTTACACGGTAAAACCACCCTGGAAGACTGTCTTCCATAGGGTTTTATTGGAGTGAAGAGACACCATGACCAAGGCAACTCTTATAAAGAACATTTCAGTGGGGCTGGCTTACAGGTTCAGAGTTTTAAGCCATTATTGTCATGGCAGGAAGAATGGTGGTGCACAGGCAGACATGATGCTGGAGAAGGAGCTGAGAGTTCTACATCGTGATCTCCAGGCAGCAGATGGAGACTGTGTGCCATACTGGCTGTAGCTTGAGCATATAAGACTGCCTCCACAACAACACACTTCCTCCAACAAGGCCACATCTGCTCCAACAAGGCCACCCATCCTAATAGTGCCACTCCTTATGGCCAAGCCTTCAAACACATGAGTCTCTGGGAGCCGTTTCTATTCAGTCCACCACAAGAACTGTGTTTCTTCAATCCAAACCCTCGACAGTCTCTCGTCATGTATAGAATGAAGATAAACTGTTCCATTTGCTCTTATACCTTGGTTGACCTTTGAACTCAACTTCCTGCAGGGGTCCCAGCCTCCTGGTCCTCTGTCTTGCCTACTACTAACTGTGAGGGATGTCAGGTTTTCTTCTGGACCACCCCTGCCCTTTTCTCTACTTGGTTAAAATGTATGTTTGCTTTACAGTGAAAGATCCATATTAAAAATCTGATAAGAAAGATTCATATTAAAATGGATCTTTTAAAAAAAAAAAATGCCATCTGTCAGCCTTCTCTTCCTTTTACCTTTTTCTTCAAGGCACCCGGTGTATTGTGATTTATTAACTTGGTAGCTGACTACTAACGCTCTAAAATGTTCACTGGAGCAAAACTTCTTTTCTTTATTGTTGGAGTCCAAGTACTTAAAACAGAGCCTGGTACAGTCAGAGGAACCGGCTAAGTACAGGGTGATTAAATGGATACAGGGTGATTAGGTGAATGAATAAATAAACAGATGGCTTTCCCAAGAGAGGCTTCAAGTCCATATCTGGCCCAGTGTCTGTGCCAAACAATAAAGTGTTTCTCAAAGCCAGCAGTAAAAGCGTAGGCAGCAATGTCACCTTACTCAGCGGATGGAGACTTTCCTGATTCACGAATCGTCTCTTCCACCGGACCAAGGACTCCAAGCCTCTTTATTCAAACTTAGCTTTTCTAAGAATCTGGGAGGAAGTTGCAAGGCCTTCTCAATAATTACTCCCACGAAGAAGCACTGGGTAGTTACTTCACAACCCAAGCAAATGTTGTCAGTCAGAAGCAAACCCTTTTCTCCTCTCTCTCTCTCTCTCTCTCTCTCTCTCTCTCTCTGTATGTACGTAGCCTGATAGCACAGAACAATAACATGCTTTGCGCAGGTTACAATTTCCTGTTGGCTTAACTCAATTAGTAGAATGAGACTCTGCAGATGACACAGTAAGCTGTGGCCTGACACATGCACATGCACATGGGTTTTACTTGGTATGTTTTATTGTTTGCATACAAAGAATGAGCTTTCATTGTGACATTTCCTTCAAACGATTTGTTTTAGTCATTTCTTTTCCCTTCCTCTCTCTTCCTGTCTTTCTTCCTCTTTTCCCCTGTCCCTACCCTCCCTGCTGTCTCCCTTCCTCCCCTCCTTCATCTCCCTTCCCCTCTCCCTTCCCATCTCCCTTCCCCTTTCTTCCCCTGTGACCTCTCACTTCCAGTCACTCCATTCCAATTTTGTGTCACATGTCACCTTTTACCTTCCCTTGTATACTTCGTTAATTATGAATATACTACTAAAGTTTCAGAAAGATTTACCTAAAAAATACACTGTAATTTTATTGTAATTCATTGAAATGTATAACAATGTAAATTCATTGTAAGTTATAACGTTTACTTTCATTGTGATATATGGGGTGAAAAACAAAAGAAACAAAGACAGACAGACAGACAGATAGTCATGAATTCCAGGTCAGAAATTTTACATAATCCTAGTTTGACTACCATAGCATCAAAGGAAACCATGAATGTCATCCCAAGCATCAAAGACTGTCAGTGTTTGTGTGAGTGAGTGTGTGTGCGTGTGTGCGTGTATGTGTGTATGTACGCATTTGTGTGTGAGTTTGTGTGTGTGTGCATGTGCATGTGTGTGTGTGTGTGAGTGTTTGTGTGTGTATGGGTGTGTGTGAGTGTTTGTGTGTGTGAGTGTTTGTGTGTGTGTATGTGTGTGGGGGGGGTGGGTGCGTGGGGGTGGGTGAGGGTATAGTCCAGTCCAGTGCTAGGGCATCTGCTTGGCATGCATAAGGCTCTTGGTTCAATGGAGATAGAGAGAGAGAAAGCGCATGCACACACACACACACACACACACACACACACACGCACGCTCATGATTTCTGAGCTAGAGCTAGTCACAGTACTACAGGCCTATAACCCAAGCTACTTAGGAGGCTGAAGCAAGAAGATGGGCCCATCAATTCAGAACCAGCCTGGGCAACTTTATGAGACACTGCATCAAGTCAAGAAAGGAAGAAAGGAAGGGAG
>NC_034593.1:123103864-123106051 GCF_900095145.1 Mus pahari | reverse complement strand
AAGGAAGGAAGGAAGGAAGGAAGGAAGAAAGAAAGAAAGAAAGAAAGAAAGAAAGAAAGAAAGAAAGAAAGAAAGAAAGAAAGAAAGAAAGAAAGATGATTGTCTAAATGCCCTAATTCTAGCAAATAGTAGACTCTAGGCTAAGGGGTCAAGGCCAGCCTGGGTTAGAATTTCAACTCTGAGCAAATAGTGGTGGTACTCCCTTAATCCCAGCACACAGAGACCCCCTTAATCCCAGCACACAGGAGGCAGAAGCAGGCAGATCTCTGAGAGTCTGAGGCCAGCTGGTCTACCAAGTGAGTTCCAGAACAGCCAGAACTATACAGAGAAACCTTGTCATCAAAAAACAAGCAATTTCGTCTGTCAGCTGGTGGCTGCTGTATGATATCAGCCATGTTCTCCAATGCTCCCAGAAAGGAATCTCGAATTTACTCATATCTTAGCAGTTGAGAGCTTTTGGTGCCACTTCTAGGAATTTGGCATTTGTCACTGGGCTCAGACAAGGAAGTAGGCTCAGATAAGAATACTGGAAACAGTGACCATGGGGTTTTAGATCTCTGAGAGTCTGTTTGGATGCACCTAGAATGATACAAAAGCAGAAAACTAAAACTGCTTCAGCATCAACACTGGCTGGAGTCAGGTTATAATTTTGTCTAATTGTTTTTTTCTTTTTCAATTCTCATTCCCTCCCTTGAGACCCAGTGACTGACTGAGCTAGCTTGATCACTTAGCAAGCTTTAAAAATGATGCAGGCAAGGGTCCTGGGGACATGATTCAGCTGGTAAAGTGTTTGTCCTCAAGGAGGACCTGAGTTGAGATTCCATCTGTAATCCTGGCAATGGGAGAGTGGAGACTGTGGCTAACTAGTCTAGGCAATCACTGAGCTCGGGGTTCAGTGCAAGTCCCTGACTCAATAAATAAGGTAAATATGACTGATGACAGTCAGCACCAACTTCTGGATCACACACACACACACACACACACACACACAATTATGCATCCATACTATGCAGTTCAGTATGGATGTTCCTCAAACCATTAAAAATGGTGACACTCAACCTGTATTAGTAGCTCAAACCTTTAATCCTAGCACTCGGAAGGCAAAAACTTGTGAAGTTTGAAGCCAGCCTGCCAGGGCTACACAGAGAAACCCTGTCTTGAAAAAAAAAAAAAAGCAAACAAGACAAATTAACAAAGAATACAAAACAAAAACAAAAACAACTCTGCCTCAAAAACAATAGCAATAAAAAGAACCGCTAGGGTAAGTAAAGAAAATTAAAAAAAAAAAAAAAAAAAAAAAAAAAAAAAAAAAAAGAACCACTAGAAATAAACGCACCCTATGACAGCTGCACCACTCCTTCTGATACCTGAGGGGTCCTAGGGCAGCATAGGGCAGAAATATCTGCAATCCATTTGGTAAATATCTGCATATCCATTTGGTAAATATCTGCAATCCATTTGGTAAATATCTGCATATCCATTTGGTTGCAGCATGATAGCCAAGTGATGGAATCAGTCCAGATAGATGCCCACTAACAGACAAATGGATAAAGAAAATCTCACACACACACACACACACACATTATCCACAGGAAAAATGTAATTAGGCTGTGCATGGTGGTATACACTTATATCTCCAGCACATGGGAGGAGGAGGCAGGAGGATCAGGAGTTAGAGGTGTTCCTCAGTTATATTGGGAGTTCAAGGCTAGCCTGAACTACATGGGATCCTATCTCAAAAAGCCAGAAAAAAAAAAGAAGGTAGGAATAATGAAGACAATAAAATTTGATTAAAAAAAAAACAAAAAACCAAAACAACAACATAAGACAAATCAGAAAGAAAACAAGTTATGGCATGTTTTTACTCATGTTGACTCTAGATGGAAATATATGTATGCATAAGTGTATGTACATAGGACACCATAATGGAAAAAAAAAAAAACTCCTGGCAAGACCCAGTAAAAAGTGAATATGAGCAAAGAACATGGTGCACTCACATGAAACTGTCATAAAGAAACCTTCTACTGGATGACAGACTCCCATTTTAGTAAAAAAAATCAGCACGGTATTCAGGCTTTAGGACTGGGGTGTAGTTCAGTGGTACAATGTGTGTTTAGCATGCTCATGGTTCTGGGTTTCATTCACACACACACACACACACACACACACACACACACACACACACAC